>NC_058132.1:681879767-681913200 GCF_016433145.1 Gracilinanus agilis
AAAGCATCTTTGGATAGCTTTAATTCTTGGGAAACTTCCCCTGACATTATTGTTTAATTCTTTTTTTCTTTTTTCCTCCCTCCCTCCCTCCCTCCCTTCCTTCCTTCCTTCCTTCCTTCCTTCCTTCCTTCCTTCCTTCCTTCCTTCCTTTCTTTCTTTCTTTCCTTTGCCTTTGAACATACACTTGCATAGATACCATAGAAATGTCCTACTCCCATCTAAGTATAATGATGTGTAGATGGGCATTTATTTCAACTGGAAATTGACCAAATATCTCCTATTCACTCTGGTTCCAACTCAGACAGTAAATCAAGAGAGTTTTTTTCCTCTTGCTAATTTTTTTCTTTTAAAATAGATGACAGTTTGGTGGCTTGTAGAAACAAATCTTTTTGGCAAGATTAATTTTAAAGTTAGGCATTATGAGTATCAAATTAAGCTGTCAGCAAGGGAAATGATACAGGGAAAGATGTGTTACAACACACACACACACACACACACACACACACACACACACACGAATCCCTATTCCATGAGCAGACTAGTAGGTTTTAACAGGAAAACTTGAGAGGCCAGGCTTCCCATTTTAGTCATTCTTTTCTGGTTATGTCAGATTTCTAGCATGCTATTAGAGACACATGTGTCATCCTCACCATCAACCAGCATATCATTGCTGTTTCAAACTGTTAGTAGAGCTGTTGACACAGAATATTGTGTCTGTCGACAGCGCCAATTAGCTGGCATGTCTGACTAGTGACAGCACGGTCTACTTTTGTTTATGGGGACGGTGCGAGCAGTATCTCCGTCTTCCAACCTCCAGTGGCAGACAGATGGATAGAACAACTATGTAATCATCAGCGGAAACAGACGATAGTCTGTCTTCACAAATCATTGTGCAGAGCTGAACCAGAAGCCCTTTGTCTGCTTGTAGAAATGACTGCAGGAGCCCTCCCCTCTGTCAAGTTAGGAGGCTGAAAATGTATTGAGTGCCACATACGTATACGTGCATAGATGGATATATAGATGGAGGGAGATATGAATAGCTAGCTAGATGGATATATTTTGGAGATACCCAATATTTGAAGTGGGGAGAGCAAAGTATCATAGATTTAGACATGGAAGGGACCTTAACGGTCCTCTAATTCAACATAATTTTATGTTCAATCCTCTAATTCAACATAATTTTACAGATGAGCAAACCAAGGCCCATGGAAATAAAGTGACTTATCCAGTGTCACACAGACAGTAACCAATGATCCAGGATTTAACCCCAGGCCTTTGACTCCAAAGCCTGCATTATTTCCTGTGTAAAATGGGGTGAAATTAAAAAAATAATAAACCATCATAGGATTTAATTTAAACCAACATAATAAGAAGCATCAGTTCTTAGCCACATGGAATAAGATTGAATTTTCTTGACTCCTCTTTCATCAGATTAAAAAGCAAAACCAAATAAAATCACCAAATTTCGAGGTTGGAGGAGACTCCACGACATTTTAGTCCAACCAATTTCATGAACAAATATCTATCTCCAATACTATAGTGTACTTAATCTAGTTATCCATCCAATCCAGCTATGATTACATAAGATAGAGGGGATGCCCATCCACCCATCTATCCATTCATCAACCAATAATTAAGCATTTATGAAGTACTTCAGTATATCAGGCTGATGCTGACAGCACAAAGACAAAAATGATAGCTCCTGCCCTCAAGGAGTCTGGATTCTGTTGGAAGAGTTAACAGCCTAATCAAGGGTGACACAGGATGGAATGGGCCAATTTCACAAGATGGCAGGCGGAAGAACATGTGTTAAGAGACCTAGCTTCTCTTCCTGGCTAACACATGACTTGGCTTTGGTTTTCTCTTCTGGGGGAGACAGACTCAATGTCCCTCTGGTTCTCATTCCTTGATCTATGATGTCTAATGCTGAGTTGTCAAAGTAACAGTACAAAGGCTCAAGGCAAGACTATTTTTTGGCTGGGGATGGGAGTGATGTTATTGGAGTAGGGCAGTGGTGTCCACCTCAAATAGAAACCAATTTCTATTTCTTCATATTGACTAAGAAGCCACAAATTAACCTTATCTATGTTCTATTTTATTTTCATTTCTTTGATTAAGCACTTTCCAATTGCATTTTCATCTGGTTCAGGCTGTACTTGAGTTTTGAAGGCTTGAGTTGGACTCCCTTTAGGTGGGGAATTCTTGGTGTGAAAATTCCCTTCACCAACCAGATCAGCAACTTGCATACATCTTACTTGTTTGTAACTTGTCATTTCTGGGGAATTGGAAGGGATCGCGAAGGTCAAATAATCATAACCCTCCCTTTATAGATGAAGAGATTGTGATCCACTGTGAAGTTAAATGACTGGGTCGTACAGCTACTGTATTTCAGAGGTAGGACTTGAACTCAGGCTTTACAACTCTCTCAACTACGCTAGGCTGATATTTAGGGAAACATTAGTATTAATTAATTTATTCAGCAGTCCTTTATTAAGTACTTGCTATAGGCATACCTCTGTGATAGGTTAACTTGATGTGACATCTGTAACACAGTCTAAACTCCAAGCTCATGATATTTTGGGTAGAAGCCAGAATCATTAAAACAAAATTATCCAGAAACTATCTCAGTCTGTCATTTTCACCTTTGTTCTCCCCCTCTTTGTCCTCTAAAAAGTTCAGGGATGCTGTTTCTCCTCAAATGAGAGATCGAAGATATTTCTATCCATAGATCCCTAGAGCCTTTCTATCCTTTTCATCTGCCTGCCACAAATCTCTTCCCATTACAGTCTCTCCTCTGCTAAGCTGCCAGTTATTTCTTTTTTTTTAAATGTGCCTCCTACCATGTCACTCCTCTACCTAATAAACTACAGTGGATCTCTATCACTTAAAAAAAATTTACCTTCCCTCTTAGAATTAATACTGTGTATTAGTTCTAAGGCAGAAAAGCAGTCAGGACTAGGCAATGAGGGTTAAGTGACTTACCCAAAGTCACACAACTAGGAACTGCCTGAGACCAGATTTGAACCCAGGACCTCCTATCTCTAGGCCTGGCTCTCAATCCACTGAGCCATCCAGTTGCCCACCTTGTACCCCAATCACTTTTAGGATCAAATGTAAAATCCTCTGTTTGACATTTAACGTCCTACTTTTTCAGCCTTCTTAGAACTCACATCTCCTCTTCCTCCACCCGGAAACCCATCTCACACATACTCTTTGATTCAGTGACACTGGCCTTTTTGTAGTTACTAGAACAAGACATTTATATGATTGCAGGCATTTTCACTGATTGTCCTCCAGGCCTGGAATGTGGTCTCTCCTCATCTACCTCCTAGATTATCTTGTTCCCTTCATTTCCCAGCTAAAACCCCAAAGCCAACCTTCTCTAAGAAGGCTTTCCCAGTTTCCTTAATTATAATGCCTTCTCTTGGATGATTATTTCCTGTTCATCCTGTACATACTTGCCTGTCCATAGTTTTTTGTATGTTGTCTCCCTTATTCGATTGTAAGTTCCTATAGGCCAGGTCTCTCTCTCTGTACCCTCCCCCATCTCCCTCCCTTCTTCCCTCCTGTCTGGCACATGTAGACATATAATAAAGATTTCTTGACTAACTAATCTTGTTTACTCTTATATTAATTAAGAAGAATAAGAGTTCAGATTTATGGAGTCCTTTACAAAGTATTTTTTTTGTTACAACAACTCTTTGAGGAAGATAATTAAATATGATTATCTCCACTTTTTTTTTGCAAAAAAGGAAACCAAGGACTAGAAAGATTACATGACTTGCTAATAATCACAAGGTTAATAAGTGATAATCAGAACTTGGTCCAAAGTTTACAAATTCCAAGATTTCAAAAGTTTCTTTGGTTCTGCCATTCATCCTTTTTGTTACTGTTATTGATAAATGTTTGGTTAATTCTACTTTTTTTTTGTTCTGGACTTGTCATTTTATTGGTGTTAGAAATCCCAGATGGAAATTACCTTTACTGAGGCAGACCAGTAAGTGGTCTGGAGCACTTAGTTGTAGATAGTTTCTTGGAGCACTGAGACTTATTTAGGGTGAAACTACATACCACCAGAGGTGAGGCTTGGACCCACATGATCCTGACCCAAAGACCAGATCTCTTTTACACATATGTATGTAAGTGTATGTGTGTGTATGTATATATATATATATATGTGTGTGTGTGTGTGTGTGTGTGTGTGTATGTACAGCTCTATCCATCTATCCATCTATCTGTTTATCTGTCCATCCATCCATCTGTGTCTGTCTGTCTATCCATTCAACTATCTATCTATCTATCTATCTATCTATCTATCTATCTATCTATCTGTCTGTCCATCTGTCCATCTGTGTCTTTCTGTCTGTCTCTCCATTCAACTATCTATCTATATGTCTGTCTGTCTATCTATCTATCTATCTATCTATCTGTCTGTCTGTCTGTCTGTAGGTAGCAGAGTAGATAGAGTTTTGCACCTTGAATCAGGAAGACACCTCCCAGAGTTCAAATCTGGCCTCCAACACTTATTAGCTATGTGAACTTGAGCAAGTCACTCAATCCTGTGTGCCTCAGTTTCCTCATCTACAAAATGAGCTGAAGAGGTGTATGGCAAAATACACCAGTATCTTTGCCAAGAAAAGCTCAATTAGGGTCATGAAGAGTTGGACACAACTGAAAAACAACTGGAGATATATATATATATATATATATATATATAGATATAGATATAGATATAGATATAGATATAGATATAGATAGATAGATAGATAGATATAGATATAGATAGATATAGATATAGATATATACAGATATAACTGTGTATAGATATAGAGAGAAGATATGTACACATCTATGCTGCCTCTCACCTTTCCTGAATGGCTATCACACAATACCTGAAGCCTATAAATAAACCTGCAGAATCAGAATGACTTACAATAGACAATCTAATAAAGCACAGAACAGCATGCGCTTCTTCTTGGGTAATTGATTTCCAGAAAAGTGAAAATTGGATTCTTTCATGATTGACCTGAAACATGCACATTCTCCACTGTTGTCCTCCTCTGATGTCTCTCCATGGCCCAGAAATAGGTGACAATGGGCTGTCAAAGACTACATCAGCTGCACACTCACTGTGGCAGGTCAGATCTGTCTAGGAAGGCTTCAAGTNATATAGATATAGATATAGATATAGATATAGATATAGATAGATAGATAGATAGATATAGATATAGATAGATATAGATATAGATATATACAGATATAACTGTGTATAGATATAGAGAGAAGATATGTACACATCTATGCTGCCTCTCACCTTTCCTGAATGGCTATCACACAATACCTGAAGCCTATAAATAAACCTGCAGAATCAGAATGACTTACAATAGACAATCTAATAAAGCACAGAACAGCATGCGCTTCTTCTTGGGTAATTGATTTCCAGAAAAGTGAAAATTGGATTCTTTCATGATTGACCTGAAACATGCACATTCTCCACTGTTGTCCTCCTCTGATGTCTCTCCATGGCCCAGAAATAGGTGACAATGGGCTGTCAAAGACTACATCAGCTGCACACTCACTGTGGCAGGTCAGATCTGTCTAGGAAGGCTTCAAGTACAAACAGAGAGGTAAGTTGTATGTCTATTGTCTAGAGCAATGATGTCAAACTCAAATAGAGACAGAGGCTGCTAAACCATAAATATTTGTTAATTTATTTTGTTAAATATTTCCCAATTACATTTTTAAAAGTCCTTACTTTCTCTCTTAGAATTGATACTAAGCATTAGTTCCAAAGCAGAAGAGCTGTAAGGACTAGGCTATGGGAGTTAAGTGACTTGCCCAGGGTCACATAGCTAGAAAGTGTCTGAGGTCAGTTTTGAACCTAGGACTTCCCATCTCCAGGCCTGACTTTCTATCCACCAAACCACCTGACTCTACCACCACCCCAATTACATTTTAATATGATTTGGTTGCCAACCAAAAGTCTAAATGTGAACTCATTGAGAGCAGCTACAACTCATATATAAAGCAACTCACAGGCTTCCTAGAATATAGTGAGTGCTTAATAAATTACTATTGATTGACTAATTGATAGACCAGTCTAGCTCAGAGAAACTCATCATTAAAAGGTGACTTTTTTGTTTTGTTTTGGTCATAGCAAGGTATGAGGTTATCTCTTAAGGAATGGAGCAATGGTGAAAGGAGTAACCATTCCAAGAAAGAATTGGTCTTATAATTATTGAAGACATCTATTTATAGGAATACCTGTGTGGTTTGTATGCATACACATCTGATACCTGTATTGGGTATTGAGTCAGACAAGGTGCTTCTAACTGATGTCTCTGCAATGTCAAGGAACTAGAAGAGGACCTCAGATATATTATGAGGACCGTCTAGTGTGGATTCATGGGAAGGAGAAATTTTCCTTTTTCATTTCATTGTTCAAGAGATTGGGCAGCCTCCAGCAGTTCCAAAGCAAGTAACCTGAGTCACACTGCATTGAGGTTTAGGGAGTTCAAATCTCTTAGAATGACATATTTTTAAAATTTTATTAGTCACTTGCCAGAGTTATTGGCTGGCATGGATTTTTTTCCATGCTGAACATGAAAACAAACTAACAAGGACAGTCAGGGTTTATATTTCTTTGTGAAAGACTTCAAGAGAATTCTAAGAGCATTATTATGCCCTTCTTTCCTTCCTTCTTTCCTTCCTTCTTTCCTTCTTTCCTTCCTTCCTTCCTTCTTTCCTTCCCTCCTTCCTTCCTTCCTTTCTTTCTTCCTTCCTTCTTCTTCCTTCCCTTTCTTTCTTTCTTTCTTTCTTTCTTTCTTTCTTTCTTTCTTTCTTTCTTTCTTTCTTTCTTTCTTTCTTTCTTTCTTTCTTTCTTTCTTTCTCTTTCTTTTTCTTTCCTCCTAGATTCAAGCAATCTACCAGACTCTATCTCTTCTAATAGCAGAGCCCACAGGGAGGTTCCAGCACAGTTGACATAATCATTTTGAATCTCAGCTGCAAGTCAAGAACAGAATTTTATCTAAATGAAATTTCATTTATCTAAGAAAAAGGAAGACAACTGAAAAGCATGACAAAACAGTTACATGTAGCCTCCAGGACTACAGGATGAGAAAAAGGAGTTACAAGTGACAGACATCCAAACAACTGCAGCATTATTAATATACAAAGACTTTGTAATAACACTGACCAGTCAGTCAACAAGCATTTATTAAGTCCCTATTAAATGTCAGGCAAGCTCTAAAGATAAGGGGGGGGAAGCAAAAGAGAGCTCTAGGCCTCAAGGGAGGAGATAGCGTGCTAACAAAGATGTACAAGCACAATATATATAGGGTAATTTGGGGATAATCTTCAAGGGAAAGCCCCAACATGAAAAGGGACTGGAAAAGGGTTTTGTTTTTGTTTTTGTTTTGTTTGTTTTGTTTTCTTGTTGTTTTTTGCAGTAGGCAGAATTTTAGGTATAACTTGAAAGAAACTGGGGAAGCCAGGAAGTGGAAATGAGGAGAAAGAGCATTCCAGACAGAAATGGGGATAGAGAGCATTCTAGTTAATTGACAGGTAAGTGATTAAACTTAGTGGTCTAATTATTTCAGTTTTAATATTAAAGCCTTTCAATTTCATTTAACCCATAAGCTTGAGATGAAAAGAATAAGACCTCTTTTATATGACCAATACATTCTAAAACATTTCATGTAAGTTATAGTGAACCCCATTAATGATAAGGATTTCTTATAGAAGTATCCCTTAGCACTTTATAACTTTTCTTGGGCTTATCAGAGCTACCAACATCACTACTCTGGAAACTTAGGGCCAGGATTAATAAGTAAGTAGCATTAATGAAACCAAGAGAAACCTTGCTCTGACTTGAATGTAACACTTTTTAACCCCTTACTTTCCATCTTAGAATCAATATTGTGTATTGGTTCTAAGGCAGAAGAGCAGTAAGGGCTGGGCAATGGGGGTAACGTGACTTGTCCAACTAGGAATTGTCTCACACAGCTCGGAAGTGTCTGAGGCCAAATTTGAACCCAGAACCTTCCATCTTTAGGCCTGGCTCTCAAGCCATTGAACCACTTAGGTTCCCTCTCAGATAAAGGGTAAAATTCTGGACAATGTAAGTGCTAATGCTTGAAGCAAAACAATGTAATGACTCACACTAACTCTTCTCAGAATGAAAACATGCATGATTGGGAAAACTGCTATGAGACCTTATGCTGCTTAGGGAAAATGGGGCATATTTAGTGCATAATTAAAATGTTTTTTCACCTTTATTTTTTACTGCCAATTGTATATAATCTGAGCTTGCATGTATTGAGCTCCAATAAAACAAGAACATATTACATAATTAATTGACAGGCGAGTGATTAAACTTCAGGCCCTAATTAAACTCTATGCCATGAAATTAAAGTCTTTTGATTCCATTTAACCTATAAGTTTTGAGACTTTGCTAGCTGGTTTCTTCAAAGGGATATGTTTGTACCATTGGAAGAAATTATCTACGTAGAAGAAATGCCAGATTGTTAAGAGTGTATCAAAGGCTACCCATAAATATCTAAATGTATATGTCTACATCTAATCACAGTTCATTGCCATTCCACAGAATTAACATCGATCTGTATATCTAGGTAATTGTCATTTCCATTTCATTTTGTAGAGTGTAGACCCAGCTCTCAGGTGAGGTTTTGATATTTTGATGCAAATCCTTCCTTCTTGAAATAATCAAGCTATCCTAGCTTTGAGAATGGTTTGGGGGCACATAGGAAGCACCCAATAAATGGTGACCAACTGAATTAGAAAAGACATGTCTTTTAAGGATACCCTAATACAAATGGGCTTAAAATAGCTTTTAAATATATTTAGTATTTAATAAAGGAAATATTATGTATTAAGTACATCTCTTTAAAGTACATTTTAAAGAGTATTTGAAAAAATGGAATAATTTTTTATGCAGAAATCATGGCTTCCATAAGTCAACATCGTAAATAAGGTCAACTTAAGTGTAATGTACGGGAACAAACACACTGCCACCACTCAACAATATTTCCTGAGTCTGCCCTAGTTTCTGCTACTAAATGCTATAAATAAGGCTCTCTCTCTCTCTCTCTCTCTCTCTCTCTCTCTCTCTCTCTCTCTCTGTCTCTCTTCTTCTCTCTTGCTCTCTCTGTCTCTTCTCTGTTTCTTTTTCTCATCTTCTCTCTGTCTGTCTTTCTGTCTCTCTGTCTTTCTCTGTCTGTCTCTCTGTCTCTGTCTCTGTCTTTCTCCTCATCTCCTCTCTTTTCTCCTTTTCTCTCTCTGTCTCTATCTCTGTCTCTCTGTCTGTCTCTGTCTGTCACCCCTGCCCCACAAGGACAGAGCACATGGTGAACACCTGGAATCCTCACACATTCAGCCATGATCAGATAATAAGGGGTATATTGGCTAAAATCACATGTTACACAACTGAATTGGTACCACCATGGGAGAGAGGCCAGATGGAACATTTCATGTCACTGCACTCACTCATGCTCTCTACCCCCCCTACTCAATTAAAAAAAATAAAAACAAGAAAAAACCCACCTCAAATATTAATTCTATAGGGAAAAGAGAAAGGTTAGGAAATGACAAAGTTGGGCAAAGAGTAAAAGCAATTTTGTGTAGAGATGAATGATGATAGCCCCACCCTACCCACTCTCCACCCCCAGGCTTGGGGATGACTGCTGCCCCATTGGACAAATCTAGATCTGTTTGACATCACAGCATGGTTGGCATTTGATTTATAGACTTACTTCTTTCCTCTGAGCACCGTCAGAAAGCAAATCCAGAGATTCAATTCAAGACTGACTATCTAGAATTATGTAGTGGGAGAATATTTACCAGATGGGTGCTGGAATCATCATCCTATCTCATCATCTGCTCAAAACTCTTTAATATTTCCATGTTATCTATGAAATAAAGATCACATTCATAAAGAGAAATAGTTTTATTTTTTCCAATCTTGCCTCAGCTTATCTTTTCAGTCTTTAAAAAATTCCATTTCATTTTATTTTCAGTTTCAATTTTCTACTTTTTTCACTCCTTACGCCAATCATTAAGAGGACAAAAAATACAAAACCCAGTGGCAAGGTAGGTGACTCAATGGACATAGAGCTAGGCCTAGAAATGGGGGCTTCTGAGTTCAAATTTGACCTCAGACTCTTCCTAGCTGAGTGACCTTGGGCAAGTCCACTTAACCTCAATTGCCTAGCCCTTATTGCTCTTCTGCCTTGGAACCAACATACAGTACTGATTCTTAGACAGAAGATAAGAGTTGACTTAATTCTTTAAAAAGTAAAAAAAGAGAGAAATACAAATGTAACATCATGCAAACAAATCTCCACATTAGCCATGTTCTGATAAAAAAAAAAGCAAGAGGAAAGAAAGAAGGCAGGAGGAGAGAGGGAGAGGGAGGGAGGGAAGGAAGGAGAGAGAGAGAGAAAGAGAGAGGGAAGGGAGGAGAAAATATGCTTCAATCTACATTTTGAGTCCCTCAGCTTCCTACCTGGAGGAGGGTAACATGTTTCACCATGAACCCCTTGGAACTGGGATCCTGTGATTTGTCATTGTGTTGATCATCATGACTAAGTTATTTAAAGTTGGTTGTCATTATTTTCACATCCTATGTACACATCTTGTCCATGTTCTTCCAGAAATCTTTCAATGGGAGACTCTTAGGAATATTGAGGGCCTTCCTCCAAGTCTTCTGATCTTGTATGGCTACAAATATAACATGCAGCCAATCCATAACGTCCTCCATTGTTGCTCCATGACTGCCCACCTCTCTGTCTTCCAAACATTTTATTTTGCTTTAGCCCTTTATTTATTTGTTTTCTTTTTAACACTTACAAAGGGATATTGACTTCAAAGGCAGAGCCAGAACAAATATACAAATATTTCTTCCCCAGTGCCTCAGGGATATAATTTACCTTGGTCTTGGGGGGGGGGGGAGGGAGATTAGATTCATAACTTAGTTCAGCTCCTACATGATGTTTAAGTGACAAATCCAAAGTCCTCTTGGGTTCATATCACAGGGTTCTCTGGCTTCTCAGGGCTTCCATGATAAACCAGCTGCAATATCCAGGCTGGAATCCTGAGTTCCAAGGTCCACATGACTTGAGCTCTTGGTTTAGGGACTAAAAGGACAAAAGGAAGCAGAACTAAAACTCCAAGCCCTTATCTCAGAGTAATAGGGCCTAAAGAGAGGGAAAGGTAGTCTTTCTTTCCCTGGTGTATTATATGATGGTCCTGTTCTGAATAACTGAGTCCTTCACCTCTGGATGCTGCATGAAACAATCTCTCTAATCATTTATGCTTCTTCTACTGCCTCATTCTTAGTAGATAATTTTCACGGCTCTTTCATGACCATGATAGACCTTTTCAATACTTTTTAGATGGTGAGCAACTTAAATTCTTTGGAGTATGGAGTAGTTCATGACCACAGAGAATTTCCAGAAGAATACTGAAGTGAGAAAGATGGTAGCCTTGGGATTTCAAGGGGTCAAAAGTTCCTGGGAAGTCTCACTTGGTGCTAGCTGCAAGACAGAAAGTGCTTTCCTCCACTAGGACAACATTTCTTGGAGAAGATGACCATTGGCAGGAGGATGAGTCTGAGACCTGATGGGGAGGCAGTGTGGATAGAGTACCAGGCATAGAATCAGGAAGATCTGAGTTCAAATTTGACTTCAGACACTTACTAGCTGTGTGGTCCTGCAGATTTGACTTAGTTTCCTCATCTGTAAAATGAGTTGGAGAAGGAAATGACAAACCATTCCAGCATCTGCAAAAAACTTCAATCAGGGTCACAAAGAGTCAGGCACAACTGAAGCAAATGAACAACATTAATGAAAACTAGTGCAAGTGAAATGTCAATTCAGCAATCTCACAAAATGTCTCATAGTTTTGATGTTTTAAGTCTTAATCTCTCAGGATGGTATAACAGTAGTTATGACTGACTGTTGCTGCTTATTTAAGCTTTTGTCAGTGTATACTGGAGGGTCCTTTGTTTTAAGCATTTCTTTTGTATAGAATAACTGATCTGTCCAGATCAAATCAAGTTAAAAAGCCTTTCTTGAGCCTTCTATAAGACGGACACTGTGCCAAGTGCTAGAGATACCAAAAAAAAAAAAAAAAAAAAAAAAAAAGGCCAAAAAAAATCCCAAAACAGTTTCTGCTTTCAAGGAGCTCACAGGAGGACATCTTTGCCATTTCTTTGTAAAGTTGGGGCACTGTGGGTGGAGATACTGTATATAATGTAGGACTTTTCCAATATGGTGGTTGGTTTTACTGGACTGGTATTTTTTCCCTCTTTTTTTTATTATCTGTTACAAAAAATTGTTCTCTGGGAAGAGCATTGTAGAGTTTAGAGATATATTGGTAGCTGTAGGGGATATAAAGGGGAAAAGGATCAACTAACATTTTATTTAATTATTATTATTATTTTATAAACCCTTACCTTCCGTCTTGGAATCAATACCGTGTATTGGCTCTAAGGCAGAAGAGTGGCTAAGGCTAGGCAAAGGGGGTCAAGTGTCTTGCCCAGGGTCACAAAGCTGGGAAGTGTCTGAGGTCCCATCTCTAGGCTTGGCTCTCAATCCACTGAGCTACCCAGCTGCTCCCAACAATTTATTTTTTTCTTTTTTTAAAAACATTTATTAATACCAACAATTTATTTTTTAAAAAGTACAATTTCCTGAATCTTTCCTTCTGTACTGTGTCCTGTCCATGTACATACTATTCCCTGTGTCTGACCTACAAAGGGAACACTTTCAGAGCATCAAAATCATTTTATCCCCCCACACTTAACCCAGTAACCAACACACAGTAGGTACCTTATGAATATCTGTTGAATTAAACTGCTGCATTGTGGCCCAATGTTCTCACAGATGTCCTAGGGCTTGGTTGGCTTGCCAGGTCTCCCTCCCTCATGCCTCTCTTTCTCATTCCTTTCTGCCAAGGGTGAGGATTCCTTTCCAGTTCACCATGGAATAGTTCCTTTTAGACAAAAGTAGAAGAAAATCGCGTTTTTTTTTTTTAATTTCCTTTGAAAAATATGGCACGGGAGGAAAAAAAAAGGTAATTCTCTCTGATTTGAAAGCATGGCAGTGGTGGGGAGGGTTGGTACAGAAACAACATTTTTCTCTCTAAGTTTCACAAACTTTTCCCGGAGCCCAGGGGTGAGCAGATGCACAGATTGCCATGAGGGCAAAATGTTGGCACTGAGAGCCTCTTCAGAATTCCTTCTCTGGGGAAAAGCTTTTGCCTGGGAGGGGACGGAGATGGCAGGCTCTCAGCAAACCTTGCAAAACTCCCTTCAGCTTTATGGCCATCTCCTCCAGCTCCCTGGCAAGGCTGGGGATGTGATATTCCATCTGGGATCTTGCCAGTTGACCCAGGACACCTGAGAAGCCCCCAAGATGGAGCGTGTTCTTAAAAGGCGCTCCGCAAACGGGTCTGCCTTCTCCCAATCTCTTTGCCGTGGGGGACAGCTCGAGACCTCCACCAGTGGGCCATCTTCCATGCCTTTGGCCAGCCGGAGCTGCCCGCTGTTCCTAATCCCGGGGATCTACCCTAATTCTTCCAGTTCTCGTCCCATTTTTCATTGTAGGATAACAAGTATCTCGACTGTAATCTATTAATTGAATAATTGAATAAACTTGTTTCCCTACCAGCAAGAGCATATTGTTTGCACACAGTGTCATCCTGGGCCCTCCAGCTATGGAAAGCTTGCCAGATATGTTTATTAAGCCCCCTGTGCTTGGAAAGACTACAGAAAACTGTCATCTCGAGCAATTCGAAAGTGACTATCTCAGCTGGGGATCTCACTGTTATGAATAAAGGAAGAGTTTGTGGTACAGTTGTGAGATGGAAAGAGAAAAAAGCCTCCCTATGGTGCAAATGTGTTGTAACCCTCAGGCGAGAAAAAAAATATTGAATTGTTGCTGGCGGTACAATGTAATTATTGTGTTAGTGGGGGCTACCCTGGCTAAGCTCCTTAAGGTAAAATCACAGCTAATGGGGTGTTTGCTAAGGGACATTCCTGGTTGTTAAATAAGGCTCTCAGAATAGTCCCACTGATTAACCTTGCTAATGAAGAGGCGCTTTCTAGGGAATGGTGCATTTTTGCCCCAGTTGGCACTGGACTAAGATTTCAGCTACTTGAGTTGGTTGGACCCAGAAAAAAAAAAGCCTCCGGAGGACAGGAAGGGAGAGGTATGGCCCAACAACAGGTCAATTGAAAAAGATCTGGAAGGCTTAGTGGACTGGAAGACAACAGTATGAAATGTCAACAACAAAAAAAAAAAGATCATGGAGTCTTGGGTTGTATTAAAAATTGTAAGGTCTTCTGTAAGCATCCCTGGTCAAGCCATGTCTTTGCACAACACCTGGTACTCTTCATCCTTTTATCAGAATTTAATTTATTTTATATTCATTTTTTTAAACCCTTACCTTCCATCTTGGAGTCAATACTGTGTATTGGCTCCAAGGCAGAAGATTGGTAAGGGTAGGCAATGGGGGTCAAGTGACTTGCCCAGCATCACATGGCTGGGAAGTGTCTGAGGCCAGATTTGAACCCAGGACCTCCCCTCTCTAGGCCTGGTTCTCAATACACTGAGCTACCCAGCTGCCTCCTATATTCATATTTTATATTAATTCATTCATTCATACATGCATACATTTACTATATATTTAGGAAGAACATGAATAAACTCATGGGCGCCCAGAAAAGTACAATAATAGGCTTTGAGATCATGCCATACATAGAAAAATCTATTATTTAAAAAAAAATTGGAGGTGTTTTTTTTAGCCTTGGGAGAGAATAAGGCTGGAAGTGGGGAGGAGGGGGAAGGGGGCTGACGGCTACCTTCCAACACCTGAAGGGCTGTCAAGAAGAAGGATTACATTTGTCGTGTTTGACCCTAGAGGGTAAAAGTAGGAGCAATTCAGGGCATTTCCAAAGAAGCTAATTAGAGCACTTTTTTTTTCAGGAAAAACTCCTCTCATAGCTATTTCCAAAGTGGGATGGGTTTTCTTTTAAGGTGGAGAGTTCTTCCTTTTGAAAGGCATTTGAGCAAAAGCTAGACGGCTCCTTGGAGAGAATCGTTCTAGGATCATTTCACATTTCACTCAAATCGACCTGCTTGTTCTTCAAAGTCCTTAGATCCCCTGTCTCACAGCCATTGGATTGTTCTCCCATGCCTGTGATTTGCTCAGTCCTCATCCATGCCTCTTAGAATCCCGGAAAGGCTCAACTTAGGTGCCCACCTCCTACCATAAGGTGTTTCTGCTGATGCTACTGATGCCCCGAAATGACTTTGTACAGTTTTATCCCCCTGGTAGAATTTCAGCTACTTAAGGTCCTAGACCTTTCTTCTTCTTTCTTTGCCTTTTCAGTATTTGGCACCTACTACCACTACCACCACCACCACCACCACCACCACCACCACCACCACTACTACTACACTACTACCACCACTACTACAATTATACTACCACTACCACTACCACTACTACTACTACTAATATCATCCTAATATTACTACTAGTACTCATAATAATAATAGCTAGCACTTTCATAGACCTTTAATATTTATAAAGAAGTACGTTACAGATATTGCATCATCTCACAGCCACCCTCTGAGATAGATGTTATCATCTTCATTTTATAGATGAGGAAACTGAGGCAGGCAGAGGTTAAGTGACTTGGCTGGGGTCATATAGCTATTAAGTGACTGAGGACAGATTGGAACTCAGAAAAAGACGTCTTGATGATTCCAAGTTCAGCACTCTATCCACTGCACATGCAACTGCCCTATTCCTCCCCATAACCACAGATAAATATAATTCTAGGTGGAGAATGATGGAGGCAAAGAGAAATAAGGAAAAAGAAATTTGCAAATTTTGTGACTGACGTGACTTTTTTTCCTCTGGGTCACTTTCCTCTTAAGAACTGTTCTATAGGACCAAATGCCCTGCTCTTTTCCTTGCTCCAATATCCATATTTCCAGAAGAAAAAGAGCTAGACAATTAGAAAAGAATGCTGGTCTTGGAATCTGGGAACCTGGGTTCAAATCCAGGATGTTGAGTGACCTCAGGTAAGTCATTTAACCTCTCTAGGTCTCAGGTTCCTCATCCCCTTACCTCAGTCTCCTTTGAATCTCACCTTCTGAAAAGGGCCTCCCTCCTCATCGCCATCCCCAGCCCAAGCTTCCCCCCTGGGATTCCTTCCCATTTATACTGTATATATCTGCTGTATACATAGTTGCTCGTATGGTATCTCTCCTATTAGAATGCCAGTTCCTTCAGGGTAGGGACCATTTTTGGCTTTTCTTCATCTCTCTAGAGCTTTTCCCAGAGCTTGGCACATAAAAAAGATGCTTCATAAATTCTTGTTGATCATTTGACTATACAACGAAGAGCTGGGACTAGACGTAGATGATTTAAACTGAGTTTATGATCCAATAATTCAGCTTTGTGACCAAGTAAACCAAATTTCTTCCCCCCAAAGGGAGTTGGGCAGTCCAGTGTATGGCCCATATGTGTTGTCCTTGGCGTTGCACTTCAAAGTAAGCGGGGCTATTAGTGACTGCGAATAACTGGGACAAGGCAGCGCGGGGATTCTAAAGCTAATGGGTTCTTAGAAGTTAGCACCTCGGAGTAGGTGTTTATGTTCTGCATCCCCACCCCATTCCATCCCAGCTGGGGCTTTCCAGTCCGCCAGCTTTCTAGCTCTCCTGGGTGTTGGGTAACAGGAGTCTGCCCCCAGGGGAACAAAAGCATGGATAACTAGGTTCGGCCCTGCAGGATTCTTTCCGTGGCCAAATAAAGCGATCTCGACACAGATGTAACCTTAGATAATTTACTGATGAAAAAGTGGCCTCAGGTACCTGTTTTTTGGCAGCTGTAGCACTGTCAGAGTACACTGTCTGAGTAGGCCGTCTATGAATATTTCATGGGGAGAAGAAATGGAAAAATACACCTTTCAATAGATGAGCCCCAAGCCCCGATCGTCATTACTGAAATATGAATCGGATCCCGGGGCCGAACTGGATCTGCAGAAAACCCGAAGGGTAGGCTGGTCCCTCAGTAGCACTTCTGAGGACAATTGAGCGGAGTCAAGATTTGGTTGCTCACCCTCGCTGCTGACGTCTCAGGCTGCGATGATGTGGCAGTTTGGGGATCTGAGCTCCGTGGTGGAAACCAAAAGTTTAACAGCCAACCGGCCACGGTCAGCCCTCCATCGTCCAGAGACAGGCTCGCCGATGCCCTGCGGGTGTCCCATTGCCCTGAGATTTATGGGAGTTTTATTCCTGCAGATTCCAAAGCCAGTGGAGAGCATCAACAACCCAAACATACTGTCCAAAAAAAAAAAAAAGAAGAAGAAAAAAAATCCCTTCCATTGTTTGATGGAGATGATTTCTGATGAGGAGATAACGCCGGCCGCTGCCTCCCCTTTAGAAGCAGGTTTAAAAAAGAAAGAGCTCAATTCTGTAGTTGGTATCCAGGGGGTCCTGTGCTTGGGAAGGCATTTTGATCTGGAGACGAATCTCAAAACCGAAGCCCAGTTCTCGATTCCCCCTGGGTTTGCTCTTTCATCACGGAGGGCAAGTGGTTTGGAGCTCACCGAGGACGGTTGGATGTGATCAGTTCAAAAGGGCCGGGTCCCTGTGGTGCACTTGGCAAGACATGGCAGGGTTTGCTGGGCTTTCTATAGAAGGACACAGGGGCACTGGCAATTGCTCTGAAATGTGAATTTCAGCAATTTGCAGGAACTCGCTGTTGGGCCTCTCAGGTGATTATACACGGACAGGGCTTCATTTTTACCTGCGTTGGTTGGATTTCAGCCTTTTTGCATGGAAATATCTTGTGTGCCTGGGGTTTAAAACTTTAAAATAATCTTAAATCTTATCTGATCTCGGCCTGATGAGCAAATTACTGCTCTGTAGTTTTAATTGAGGTTTCCTGCTGCTCGTTGTGCCATGTGACATTCCCTTAATATACCTGGAGCTTTGAGATGTTTTTCTCAATGTATGAGTCCCCACTGCTCACCTTAGAAAAATGATCTTTCAGATTCAGACTCAGGAGAAGACGAGAAGTGGATGAATGAAGAGTGGAGTAAGCAGAACCAGGGAAACAACATCACAATGAGTATGATTATGGAAATGAAAAGAGCAATAAAGAGCAGATAAACAATGGGAATGACCAATTTTGGTTCCAATAATGAATGAGACGTGGCTCCCTCTTCTTCACAGAGAGGTGAGGGACCACCAAGATTAAATAGTACATCCATTGTCAGATATGGTCAGTGTTGTTTCTTTTTGCTTAACTAACTTTCTTAGTCACAAGGGAGGGTTTGATTCCGGGGACAGAAGGGGATCAAATCCAAAAATGTCTAGAATGAAAAAAAACTAAACAAAAAGCATCAATTCATCCATTTATCCCATAAATTTAAGTGCCTGTTATATGCCAAGAAGTTTGCTAAGCTCTGGGGATATAATTAATAAAAAGAACAGCCCCTTCCCTCAAGGAGCTTACACTCTAACGGGGTTAGGGGAGACAAGAAACAAAAGGAGGCAAGAAAGGTAGGGGAGGAGACCAGGGGATATCTTATGGAACTGAAACCAGGCAGAACATCAGAGGCAGAATGAAATGAGTTAAAAGTGCAATTCCTCCCTTTATAAAGGAAGGCATTGGGAGGACTTTGGTTCTATGCCACCCATTCAGAGGGGAGAGGAGGCTGAGGAACAGTTGAATTAGCAATACGGCAATGAATTTAGATGTCTAGCATTTATCGCAGGAGGGACATCTTATTTGGTGGAGTTGAAACCAGACAAAGAAAATATTATTAAAGGGAAAAAAGATGATTTAAATAAAAATGTATAAAACCTTGATTTCACTTAAATAATAAAAGATGCAATCTAATCATGAAATAGCTATTTGGTAGAGTGCAATGTGGCCTCATCCACAGAGGACTGGTGCTGGAGTCAGGAAGATCCAATTTGAACTTGTAACCTTAGACCCTTATTATGTGACCCCTTCTGGAGAATGGGAACAATTTTCATCTGTAGCATTTATCTTCCAGGTTGGTCATGTGGTTTAAAAGAGGGGCAGAGAAGTATAGTTGATAATGCAATGAGATTTTGAATCCTTTTTAAAATAAGGGAGTTGAACCAGAAGGGTCTCTAAGCATCCCTTCAATTCTAAATCTACATACCTTTGAGCTGGTGTATTTTAAGGGCTCTGAAACCTTAAAACACTAGAGGAATGTCTATTTTTCTTCTTCCTGTGATTTTGAAGAATCATATTTCTGAGTCAGATCCTCTCAGTATTACTTATGAAGAATAACAGTAGCAATGGTTCCAGTTTGTCTGGTACCTAAAGGTTTATAGAGCACTTTACTGACAATAATGAGAATGAGAATGGACAGTGATGGGGGGGGGGGACTTTAAGGTTTGCTCAAAACTTTGCCCACATTATCTCTGGCTCTCTCTGAAAAGCAATGGGAGATTAGGAAACACAGAACCTGAGTTCAAATACCATACTACCCATGAGACCTTGAAATTAATACTTCCATAGATTAAAAACTCTAAATCAATTATAGTGCCTTTAATATTGACAGTACCCTGAATTCATGACCATGTCCATGGCCTATAGTTGCCAGACTCCACAGTACTTTACTTTCCAAAGAGATTGAGACTGTTACCTCTGATTATTGGAGTAAAAAATTCCCCAGTGGGAAGATTCTTTCTTCCAATGCAACTCAGCAATGAGAGTTCTTGTCCAGGGTTACACATCAGGTCCTCCTGACTCCAAGATTAGCTCTCTACCCAATATTCTACACTGCTTTTCCATATATAAAATAATTCACCATGGAATATATTAATAAGACTTGACCCTGCCTTGTTTATACTGGACAGAATTTGATAGAGATATCCCAACATCTTCTCATAAGAGGTGGCTATAGGATGTAGTGGTTAGCATTGGCTTTTGGGTCAGGATGACCGGGTCTGTGTCCTGCCTCTGACACATATTAGCTGAATAATCCTGGGCCAATCACTTAAGCTATCAATACTCTAAGGCCCAGGGATGTCAAACATGTGACCCTTTTGGTTCACAATATTACCAAGGCCTTCCCAAACCAGATTAATGTGTAAATTGAAGGGCAGCTAGGTGGCATAGTAGATAAAGCACCAGATCTGAAGTTAGGAAACATGGGTTCAAATCTGGTCTCAGGTATTTCCCAGCTTAGTCAGCATTTATTAAAATATCTACTATGTACCAGGCACTGTGCTAAGCTTTTATTGATAATTCCTTTTTATTTTATTTTTATTTTCCTTTCCTTTCCTTTCCTTTCCTTTCCTTTCCTTTCCTTTCCTTTCCTTTCCTTTCCTTTCCTTTCCTTTCCTTTCCTTTCCTTTCCTTTCTTTTTATTCCTTCTTTCTCCCTTTTTTTACCTCTTACCTTCTGTCATGGAACCAATACTTAGTATTGGTTCCAAGGCATAAGAGAAGTAAGGGCTAGGCAATGGGGCTTAAGGGACTTGCCTAGGGTCACACAGCTAGAAAGTGTCTGAGGCCAGGTTTGAAGCTAGGATCTCCCATCTCTAGGCCTGGCTTTCTATTCACTGGGTCATCTAACTGCCCCCAACCTACCACTGACTCTCAAGGGGGCTTCAGTCCATTTTAATTTTTTTCTACCTCTACCTCATCCATGGCTAGCTATTCTCCATGGTTAAAATATTAAGATGCTAGTTTTGGTCTAATTGTTCAGTCATTTCAGTCATATCTGACTCTTCATGACCCATTGGAGAGTTTCTTGGTAAGGATATGGAGTCTTTTGTCATTTCCTTCTCTAGCTCATTTTATAGATGAGAATGAGGCAAACAGGGTAAAGTGACTTGCCCAGGATCACAGCCAGTAAGTGTCATAGTCCAGATTGGAACTCAAGAATACGAGTATCTCTCTCTCTCTCTCTCTCTCTCTCTCCCTCTCTCTCTCTCTCTTAATTTAATTTAGAATATTTTCCCATGGTTACATGATCCATGATCCCCTACTCCAGCTTTCTCCTCTCCTGGGTTATACATGTATAATTGATCAAAACCTATTTCCGTGTTATTCGTATCTGCAATAGTGCAATCCTTTAACATCAAAACCCCAATCAGATCCCTATCACATTATGTGATGGATCACATATTTTTCTAATTCATTTCCATTTCCACAGTTCTTTCTCTGGATGTGGATAGCGTCCTTTCTCACAAGTTCCTCTGAATTGTCCTGTTATTGCATTGCTGCTAGTAGGAAAGTCTATTACATTGGATCACACCATAATGTATGAATTTCCATGTACAATGCTCTCCTGGCTCTGCTCCTTTCACTCTGCATCCATTCCTGGAGGTCTTCACATGGAATTCTACCAGTTCATTATTGCTTTCAGCATAATAGTATTCCATCACCAACAGATACCATGATTTGTTCAGCCATTCCTCAATCGAGAGACACACCCTCATCTTCCATTTTTTTTTTTTACCACCACAAAGAGCCATAAATATTTTTGTACAAGTCTCTTTCCTTATTATTTCTTTGGGGCACAAACCCAACAGTGGTATGGCTGGGTCAAAGGATAGGCATTCTTTTAAGGTCCTTTGGGCATAATTCCAAATTGCCCTCCAGAATGGTTGGACCAATTCACAATTTCACAGTGTATTAGTGTCCCAATTTTGCCACATCAACTCCAACATTTATCACTTTCTTTTGCTGCCATATTGGCCACTCTGCTAGGTGTAAGGTGGTACCTCAGAGTTGTTTTAATTTGCATTTCTCTAATCAGAAGGAATTTAGAACACTTTTTCATGTGCTTACTGATAGTTTTGATTTCATCATATGAAAATTGCCTATTCATGTCCCTTGACCATTTGATGATTGGGGAATGGCTTGATTTTTTTGTAGATTTGACTTAGTTCTTTTTATATTTGGGAAATTAAACCTTTGTCAGAGAGTTTCATTATAAAAATATTCTCCCAGTTTGTTGCTTTCCAAGAATACAAGTATTTCTGACTCCAACTCTATTAACTATACCTATATTTGGTCTAATACTGGCAATTAATTTTGGAAGAACTATAAAGAAAGAAATTGTCAGAGTTGGTCACCCCATGGATCATTCAGAGCAAGATTTAGTTAACCACAATAATGGAGAACAAATCCGCTACTATCTAGGTCCCCAACCCCAGCAATATGACATGTTCAAAGGTATCTCCGTTTTAAAATAGGAAAATGTTTACTTCATCTCCACCAGATTCTCCAAGGATCCAAGATACACATGAAGGTGAGGTACTCTTTCTCTAGACTATTCTTACTTTTGACTGAGACTCATCTTATCCTATCATCATAGATTTAAAGCTCAAAGGGAGCTTTAAAACCAACCCTTTCATTTTATAGATGAGGAAGCTGAGGCTGAGAGAGGAAATGACTTCCCCAAGGTCACACAAGTAAGTGGCCGAGCTGAATTTTGAGCTCATTTCCTCTGACTCCTAATCCAGCATTCTTTCCATTGCACTGCACTGCTTGTAATTCAAGATTAAGATTGAATAAGTAGATATTTTGAGTCATTATTCTTTTCTGTTACTGTGGTACTGGGATCTAGAAGACCAAGCTTTTCTAAAGCATCATATCTTCTAATGAGAAAGAAAGAGTGGGAAAGAGGAAAAAACTTTGGAATTGGAGACATGAATGTGATTGGATCTTTTCTCTACCACACTTACCTGGGACAAATAACAGCCTTCCAAGAGGGTGTTGGTTTTCTCATTTATAAAATGAGGGGTTAGAATACAAAGATGGTTTCTTAGGTCCCTTTAGGTCCCAAGATTATACATGATACCATAAATTCATTCTTCATGGAAAATAAACTGCTAGGTGTGAAAACAAAATGGGATATCTGGTTGTGAAAGAGAGCGATTGTGCAAACCCTATAAGGAAGGAAGCTCCTTAGGTCTTCAATGGATGTTGCAATGGGCCATGGAATTGCAAATCTTCTTCCTGGTCTCAAGTCTTAAGTGACAAAGAGAGATTACCATTAAGGACACACCCATTAGGGTGCTTACTTTCCCACCATCGGGCCATAGAGTCATTCTTCAAGCAATGTAAGATCACACACAATATTTAGAATGAGAAGAATTTGAAATCTGTTAGTCACAGAACCCTAGAATTTTCAGAATTGGATGGGAGTTTTATAGCCTGTCTGATAGGCTCTCTGATCAATTAATCAACAAGCATTTATTATATGCCTATCATGTGTCAACTGCTAGTTTGTAAAGTCCAATAGGTAGTTGGTGTTTCAAGACTGAGGCTCTAGGGAAAGACTGGGCTGGGTATATAGGCCTGTGAGTCATATACTTAGAAAACATAATTAAGCCCAGAGAAAATGATGAGATCATCAAGAAAGAATGCAGAAAGAGAAGCAAAAAGATTGTTGGGGGAAACTCACAGTTAAAGGATGTGCCCTCAAAAGGAGATGAAAAAGGAGCAGAAAAGATAGGTAGAAGGAGAACCAAGAGAGAAGAAAGAATTAGCTAGGAGTTGCGTAGGGACCTACAGTATCAAATGTAGCAGAAATATAGAAGAAAAAAAAGCCCTGAAAGAGAATCCCATTACCTTCCATGCAGAGAATATGCATCCAGCTTTGACTTGAATATCTCCAGTGAAGGGAAGTTCCCTACCTCTCTAGATAGACCACTCTGTTATAGGAACAGCTCTAGTTGTCAAGGGTTTTTCCTGATTGCAACTTCCAACTCATTGCTTAGTTCTTCTGGGGTCCAACAGAACAAATTGAATCCCTTTTTCCTATGACAATTCTTCAGATTCTTAAAGACAGCTATCATGTGCCTACCTTGAGGTCTTCTTTTCTTCAGAATGATCATGCCCAGTTCCCTCAACTGATCCTCATATTGCATGAAACAACCTGGTGACCCTTCCCTGGATACTCTCCAATCTTGTTAATGTTCTTCCACAAAGATGGCACCTAGATCTGAACTCTAGACACAATACTCAGTGACTGACAGAATAGAGGGGCCACAGATATGTCATTTCTGGAAGCTCTGTCCCCCTTGATGCAATCCAAGAACCCACTAACTTTCTTGGCTTCCTGTTGGGGGGGGTGTTGAAGGGAGGGTGAAGGGGAAAGTAAAAACATGAATCATGTAAAGAAATTAAAATTAAAAATTAAAAAAAAGAACAAACTCTTCCATATCTATCTAGGCCTCTTGTAAATGACTTCATTTTACAGGTCAGCCAAACTGACCTTCTTTTGACATATTTACCCAATACTCATTTCCACTCTCTATGCTTTTGCTTTGGCTGATCCCCATGTCACTTTCTCCACCTTCACTTCTCAGAATCCCTAATTCCCGTAAAAGCCCTGATAATGTAGCACCTTTTGCATGAGACCTTTCTTGCCCCTCTACTCCCTCTCATCCAGCTGCAAATAAGGCTTTCCCCTACAAATTAACTCGTATTTACATATTGTGGCAGCTAAGTGGTGCAATGGATAGAGTATAAGATCTGAACTCAGGGGAACTTGAATTCAAATTCAAATTCAGTCGCAGATATTTATTAGTAATGTAACCCTTGGCAAGTTCCTTAACTTTAATCAGCCTCAGTTTCCTCATCTGTAGAATGGAGGTAATAGCACCTAGTTCCCAGAGTTGTCATGAGGATAAAATAAGAAAATATTTGTACAGTCCTTGATAAAACTTAAAGTGTCTATATCATCACCCTCATCATCACATACTATGCTCCTAAGAAATTTCTTGAGGAAAGAAGTTTTTTTCATTCTTGTCTTTGTATCTTGGAGTCCAGAACAAACTAAAAATTTAACAAATGTTTATTGATGGACTTTGCAGCCCACTAAAACTTCCACTTCCTCCTTTCCCAGGGAAACTTATGTGCCTATATGTGCCTATTCCTGCCTTCTCCATTTTGTCCTTATATAATCAAGATATGGAACCTAAGAGTAATCTCACAACTTTTTATTTTTTCAGATGAGGAAACAGGCAAGTGACTTGAACAGGGCCACACAGCCATAAAGCATCAAAGACAGGATATTTATTTCTACTACATCACACTGCCTATCAATATTGTTTATCTTGTTTTCTGGATTGCTGGGGAAATCAATGGGACAAAATGAAATTCAGATATTCTTTACTTGGTGAAGAAGGAATCTTAAAATTAATAGAAAACAATAAGCACAGGAATAATCTGGGGGTCACATGGAGGAACTTATTCCAACATATGGGTGTGTAGGCTACATATGGAACTAGCCAAGATCTTGGTCACAGAAAATATGTCCCTACATCTCATAACCTTGGTTAGGGTGAACATTACTCAAAAAAGACAACATGGAGAATCAAGTGGAACTTAGGTGTTGTAAATATTAAAATTAATATACAATAACTAAGTATTATATTTTTATAAAGTTTATTAATAATAATTAAAGTCAAAAAAGCTAGCTAACCCAGCCCTAGTCATAAGAGAAAAAGAATGAGAGGGAGGAGTCACTGAACTTATAAACAATACATAACCATGCAACATGGTGGAGAGATTAAAAGGAATTCTGAGAAATTTTACTGAAGGACTTCTGGGGGATGAAATCCAAGGTACAAAATTCTCTAACTCTACAGTGTTCTCTCTTTTTCTATCTCTCCTCTCCCCCTCCCCCCAGCCCATTTTCTATTCTTGTCTCCCTTCTTCTCCCTGGCACTCTTTTCCTTTCCTTTCTCTCTTTTCCTCTTTTCTCCTCTTCCTCTGTGTTCTCCTCTCTTTTTTTTGTTCTCTCTTTTCCTGTCTTTCCCTCCTCCTCTATCTTCCCCTCTTCTTTCTTCTCCTCCTTCAGTCTTCCCCTCCTTCCTCCTTTGAACTCTTTGAGTTCTCTGTTTTCTCCTCATCTGTCCTTCCCTCTCCTCCTCCTCTTCTTTTTCTTTTTCTCTGACTTCCTCTCCCTGCTCTGATCTCCCTTTCCTTCTCCCCTGTCCTCCCCTCCCCTTCTTCTCTGACCTTTCTTCCTTCTCTGATCTCCTCTCTCCTTCTCTTCTTATCTTCCTTCCTTTTTCTTTCCCTACTGTTGGTCCTCTCTCCTCTGCCTTCTCCTCTCTTCTATCTTCCTTATTCTCTCTTCTCCCCTTCCTGATGAAAATTATAATGATAATGATGGTGTCAATACTAATAGCAGCAGTGACTGACTTATCTATATAAGGCTTTAAGGCATGCAAAGTGCTTAGCATACATTATTTCATGGTGAAAATGAGATTAAATACTCTTCTCTACCTTTCTAGTCTTTTTATATTTTACTCACCTTTTTCCCCTCTTCTAAAATTCTTTATTAAAAGAGATGGTGGGTTGGGGCAGCTGGGTAGCTCAGTGGATTGAGAGCCAGGCCTAGAGACGGGAGGTCCTAGGTTCAAACCCGGCCTCAGACACTTCCGTCACTTGACCCCCATTGCCTACCCTTACCACTCTTCCACCTATAACTCAATACACAGAAGTTAAAGGGTTTAAAATTAAAAAAAAAGAGAGAGAGAGAGAGATGGTGGGGCAGCTAGAGAGCTCAGTGGATTGAGAGCTAGCCTTAAAGAACTGGGTTCCTGGATTCATCTTGCTGTGTGACCCTGGGCAAGTCACTTAACTCCCATTGCCTAGCTCTTACCACTCTTCTGTCTTAGAACCAATACACAGTATTGATTCTAAGATGGAAGGTAAAGGTTTAAAAAATGGTTTTCTGGGAGGGGTGGAAGTAGAAATACGATGGGAAACATAAGGGATGCAAAACAAAATAACAACAATACTATTTTGTTTTTAAAAATAAAATGGATTTTTAAAAAGAATAGAAGCTCTTTGAGGGCAGGGACTGTTTCATATTGGTGTTTGTATTCCCGGCTCTTAGAAATATCTGGCATGTAGTAGATGCTTAAGTTGTAAGCCATGGCTGTTTGTGCCCATCTCTTGTGATAAATTTGGAATAGAGAACTTCAGAGCAATGCCCCATCACTTTTTTTTTAAACCCTTCCCTTCTGTCTTGGAGTCAATACTGTGTATTGGCTCCAAGGCAGAAGATTGGTAAGGGTAGGCAACGGGGGTCAAGTGACTTGCCCAGGGTCACACGGTTGGGAAGTGTCTGAGGCCAGATTTGAACCTAGGACCTCCCGTCTCCAGGCCTGGCTCTCAATCCACTGAGCTACCCAGCTGCCCCGCCCCATCACTTTTTAAGCAATCTCACCACCCTTTGCCACAGGAGCCCCAAGAGAGCGGGCACACAGAGGCAAAGTTAAGGATTACTTCACTAGGTAGGGCAAGTGCAAAGAGTAGATGACAACAAGACACCAAAGCAGCTTTTTTCAGGTGAAGAAGAAATTGCAATTGAGCATGAGGAATGTGGCTAAACGCCCTAGAGAACACCAAGGAGAGACACCCAGAAGCCAGCCCAGCCCTAGTCTTAGCTGAGAGGCAAAGACAGGTTGACTCAATTTGAAAATGGAGAGCACTTGAACACTGATGAGTGCCAAAGATAGGACCATGACGGGCCATGCAAAAGGAAGTAACGGGTACCATGGAGAATGTGGAAATCTGTGTTACATGAAAGCACTGGAACTACCTATAACAGAGCATTTACCACCTTGGGGAGGCCAGCCAGAGGGTGGAGGGGAAAGAAGGGAGGGAAAGAGAGAATCTGAATGGTCAGAAAACAATTGTAAAAATTGTTTACTCAAGAAATTGAAAAGAAAAATAAGGTAAAAATATTACTTAAGAAAAAAGAAATTACAGATGCCAGATAGCAGATGAATGGCGCGTATCTTCCAGGTCCAAAGGCACCATGTGCTCAGCAGTCAGGAAACCTGGGAGCTCGTGGTGGCTGTACCCTCAGTTTTCTGAGTGACTTCCGGGGTAAGCCAGCAAAATACTCTTTCAGTTTCCCCATCTCTGAGTCCTAGACTCAATGAAATGAAATTTTCCTTTTAGTTCAAATCCCTTGGCACCTCAGTTTCCTTATGGTTTCAAAAAAAAAAAAATAAACTTTTCATTCCCAACCTGGCAGCATTACCTTAGACCTTAGGCAAATCTCGTAGCCTCTCTCTGGACCTCTAACTTCATCTGTAAAGAGAAGATTGGCTTAGAGGGTCCCTGAGGTCCCCTTTAGCTCTTTATCCATGATCCCATGTTGCTGTCTACATAGCTCAGTGTCTTTTTCTTGCACAGAAGATGTCAAAGATGCCTTCTTTATGCCAATAACGGAAGCTGCCAATCCTGCCCTCCCTATCAGGAGGTCTCTTCCTTCCTCCCCTCTTTCTGGCTTTTTTCTAGCTGATCATAAAGGGAGATTTTATAGGGCAGTAAGAGTGTGTGTGGTGGGGGGGGGTAGAGAGAGAGAGAAGAAAAAGAAAGAAAAAACAAGAGAAAGAGGAGGAGGAGAGAGAGAGGATACGAGAGAGAGGAGAGAGAGAAGAGAGAAGACAAATGAGAAAGAGGAAGACAGAAGAGAAAGAAGAGAGAAAAGAGACAAGACAGAGGAGAAAGAGGAGAGAAAGAGAAGAGAAGTGAGAGAGGAAAGAAGAAAGAGAAGAGAGAAACCAGAGGAGAAAATGGAAAGAAAGAAAGGATAGGAGAGAAAGAGGAGAAAGATGAGAGAGCAAAAGAGCACAAAACATCATTGTGTCATGAATGTATAATTGCTACCTGATAAACAATGATATTTGAATGGGTCTCTCTGGTCTCATTGAGAGAGATGTCCTTTTAAGTGGGTCCAACCCATTTGTACCTTCATGTCCTAATCAAGTCCTTTTACCCATTGATCAAAGGGCATCCACTGGAGACATTCCACCCCATGTAAAGACCAATAAGCCTGGCAAGGGAAAGGACTGTTTTACCTTCATACCCCCTGCATATTTGCACAGTGACTTGTCCCTCCCTCCTCTTCTTAGTGCAGAATTATAATTTCACCATTGGATAGAACTCCCAACATGAAACCACTCTCTGTGGAATTAGACCAGCACCTCCTCTGCCACCTTAGCTCAGAACACAGGCTCTAAACATTGTCTTTCCATCCCCATCACTTACACATAACAGATGCTTAATAAATACTCATCGATTGATTGATCAATTGATTGTCTGGGATTCTTCAAGGGTAAGTGACTTGTTCAGGGTCACGTGGCCAGTATAAGGACTTAAAGGTCCATCTTTCTGACTGTAAGTCCAGTCTTTGATCTGACAAACCATGCTACCTCTTACCTTGTTCACATTAGAGGCCGAGTAAAAATTAATTAATTAAATTGAATAGAGATAACTAGGTGGCAGAAGCCTGGTCTGGGTCCTGATTGGAGTCAAGATGAACTGAGTTTGAATCCTGCCTACACATTAGCTTTTACACTGGGCTGGTCAGTTAACTTTTCCTGGTCTCAGTTCCTCATCTATAAAATGGCACAATAGTAGCACCTGCCCTCCAGAATTGCTGTGAGGATCCAATGAGGAAAAATATATAAAGCACTTTTAAAAAAATATTAAACCTCTTACCTTCTTCTATTTTAGAATCAATACTAGTTTTTAGTTCTAAGGCAGAAGACCAGTAAAGGCTAGGCAATGAGGGTTAATTGACTTGCCCAGGGTCATCCAGTCAGAAAGTGTCTGAGACCAGAGTTGAACCTATATAAAGCACTTTGCATCCCCTAAAGATCCATAAGAATATTAACTCCATATTTATTATATCCATGCCTGGCACATGGTAGAGACTCAATAAGTGTGTGTTGGTTGACTGATTGATTATACTATTGAATAGCTAATGAGAATCTAAAAACTTTGCGGCGACAATAGATCTAATAACTTTGTCTTTAATGGATGAGACTCTTAAATCCTGAAGTAACTTCCTCCCAAGTTTAGGGTTCTCTTTCCTGCTGGTGCCATCCCTGCATGTTGCCTTCTTGCTATGATGGCATTTTAGATCATCGAGTTCAGAAAGGATGGACAGGACAAAAGCAAAGACCTCTCTCCCTCCTCTTAACATGGGGCTGCCTTCACTACCCCTTCTCTTCCCCAGATTCACTCGTTAGGATCATTGCCTCCATGCATTACCAAATACGAGAACAGCACCCCCAACAATTAGGCGCCCCTTCTGCTTGATTGGCCTGTCAGCAGGCATTCATGTCTGAGCTAAGCGTTTCCTTTGGCCCTGTCAGACCTGGGTCTTGTTCTCTGGCTTACGTCAACCTTCTGCTGCCGGCAGCCCAGGTGAGCTTGGCTTCTGTTCAGGTTTTGGCTGGGGCTTGATCTGAAAACATTTTTAAGTGGAGGGAAGCGGTGTGGGAAGAGTGGGAATTTCAGGGGGAAGGGAAGGGGAGGGGACCCAGAGACATCAGAGAGATAATTGCCCTAAATTATACGCTGTCTGGGGGTAAATTGTGATGAGAAGGTAAGTGAAAATTGAGCTAAGCAGGACTTCCTGGATACCATCAGGAAGGGGAGAAATGTCCAGCCTCCTTAGGGGCAAAAGCTGCCTTTACAATCGCAGGTAGTTTATTTTCTAGGCTACTTTTTGGGGGAGAGGAAAGGAGAAGGGGACACGTCAAAGGATAGAAGAGAAGAGACGCCTTCCTATATTTCTTTGAACTGCTCTCCTTTTGGGGCATACATGCAAGTAGAGCACAGGTCCCATGTTGGAATGGACTCCCGATACCATTTAGTCCAATTTACTCATTTATCAGAGGAGAGAAGAGATGCAGAGATAGAAATGGATTATATATCCTACATTTCCGGCTAAAAGGCAGCTTAGTAGTCATTGAGTCTAACCCTCCCATTTGACAAAAGAGAAAACTGAGTTAAAGAGGAAAAAAGCTTTTGGTTCATAAAATTTAGGGCTGGAAGGGACTTTCAATCTCATCTAACTCCATCTTCATTTGTTGCAGGAAGTGGCAGAGGTCAAGAGATTTATTTGAGTCCTACAAGTAGTGGTGGGCAAAGCTGAGATTTAAGATTGAGTCCTCTGGTTCCACACAGAACACTTTTCCCACTGTGCCATGCTCTCCCTTTGTGTCTCTGGCTGGAAACACCACGCAGAACACCGCAACACAAATAGTATATTCAATGACAATTTTTGACCACGTTCCATGACATTCATTCTAAAATACCAATTATCACCAAAAACATACACACACGGTGGCAGCTAGGTAGCACACTGGATAAAAAGCCAGGTCTAGAATTGGGGGGACTTGGGTTCAAAACTGGACTCAGACACTTCCTAGTTGTGTGACCCTGTGCAAATCACTTAACCCCAGTTGCTTAGCCCTTACCACTCTTCTGCCTTAGAAATAAAGTATTGATTCTAAGATGGAAGATAAGGGTTCACATACACATATACACAAACATAGCAGTGCATTTCATCTTGCATTCCTTTTTTTTTTAAAAAAACTCTTACCTTCTGACTTGGAATTAATTTAAGTACTGGTTGCAAGGCAGAAGAGCTAAGCAATAAGGGTTAAGTGACTTGCCCAGGGTCATACAACTAGAAAATGCCTGAAGCCAAATTTGAATCCAGGACTTCCCATCTCCAGACCTGACTCTCTCCATCCTCTAAACCCCCAGTTGTCCTTCATCTTACATTCTTTATCTGAAGGAAGGCACCCGACATCTCCCCTTCCAAATCTATAATTTTCTAAGAAGATATTGATAATTTTCATTTATAGAGGGTCACATATACTGGTTATATGTGGGCAAATCACTTGACCTCTCAGTACCCACAGCTATTTTCTAAGGCTTAGAATTACAGAACAGGTACTGATCTATATTGGTAAAAAGGAGCTTCCTTACGCAGTATTCCCTACATCAAAGAAATCAGATGTCCAGGCCAAAAAAAGAAATGTAAAGAGAAAGTAAGGTTTTGCACTGGCCAGAATATAGGACAAAAGACAAAGTTTTGTTGTCGTTACTGGCAGAAAGATGTAATAAATACATGAATCTAGCTCAGAAGAGTAGAGGACAATGATTTTTGCCCTTTTTCTTAGTTTTTGTGCTTACTCAGATTCATTTGCAAGGCAATTTGAAGAGGTCCTTGTGAGCAAAGTAGGTTTTGCAGCCTTATCATCCATAAAGCTCCTTTAGTATTTCCTTGGCAAAACCCACTCAAAAGGGTTTTGAGGCCAAAGAATTTCCATAAGGGGTTAAATGAATTATAAGGAATTTCTAACCCTCAGTCAGATAATTGCTTGAGGCAATGGACTCATTCAGCTGCATGAAATCAAATGCTATTAATCTGAGCTTGGGGTACAACTCTCCCTGATTTTAGGAAGAACTCTTAGTGGGTGGTGTGTCCTTAGTCAATAAATTAAATATTTATTAATCACTTACTACATATAAGGAAGAGCAGCTAGGTGACAAAATAGAGTACTGGGGCTGCAATAAGGAAGATGATTTCAAATACAGCCTCAAATACCTTCTAGCTGTGTGACCCTAGGCAAGTCATTTAACTCTTTTTACCTCAATTTTCTCATCCATAAAATGAGTAGGAAAAGGAAATAGAAAACCACCCTAATATCTTTGCTAAAAACAAAACAAAAAATAACCCTAAAAGGTATCAGAAAGAGTTAGACACAACTGAAAAAGACTGAACAATATGAATAAAGAATTGTGAGAATATAAGGAAAAATATCTCCATATCATGTCCTGGTGTTTTCTCTGTATATGTGGTGGCCCACAACATCCTATATCTCAAGAATCCTTTAGTCTAGTGGGAAAGTCTTCATACCAGGATAAGAAGGTAATTCCATCCTTTCTTTCAATAGACTCATTTGGCTTCCTGAGGAACAAGTCCAGGAAAAGCCTATCATAGTCAGTACCATTTAGAAACATTTATCAGCACCTACTATGAGCAAGGAATTGCACTAGATCTTAGGATACAAAGACGAAAAATAAACAGCCATGTCTTCAGAGAACTTCCATTCTCCAAGAGTGTGCCCACAGGTAGAAAGTGCATGCAAAATAATACAAAGTGATTTCTCTGGAAAGAATGCTCAAAAAAAAAAAAACCAAGGGGGAGGTGAAGTCTAATCAGGAAAGGTCTCTTATAGGAGGCAGCACCTGAGTTGTGCTTCAAAGGAAGCTAGGATTCCAGGAGGCAGAGATCAAGAGAGAAAGTCTTCCAAATAATGGGTAAACACTTATTTATTTTATTTTATTTTATTTTATTTTATTTTATTTTATTTTATTTTATTTTTAAACCCTTAACTTCTGTGTATTGGCTCCTTGGTGGAAGAGTGGTAAGAGTGGGCAAGTGACTTGCCCAGGGTCACACAGCTGGGAAGTATCTGAGGCTGGATTTGAACCCAGGACCTCCTGTCTCTAGGCCTGCCTCTCAATCCACTGAGCTACCCAGCTGCCCCCCCCCCCCCCCC
>NC_058132.1:681913297-682020646 GCF_016433145.1 Gracilinanus agilis
CAATCCACTGAGCTACCCAGCTGCCCCCCCCCCCGAGTAAACACTTATAAGAATATAAATGTTTCTATTACACGATGAAATTTCCTCAGTATCCAAATGGGAGCACCAAGATGGATGGGCAATGATAGAGGCATCCTTTGAGATAGATAGATGAGTGTGCGCACTATTTAGTCATCCTCCTACATAGTGGAGGAAGAGGAACAATATATAAACAAGAGGCACAGAAGTCAAGATTCAAAATCTGAGAATGAGACAATAAGAACTTTACACAGTCAGAGAATTTTACAAAGTCTAATGCAAGTGCTGTGCCAAGCAATCTAATCCTCGAACAGAAATATATCAAAGCAAACAGGACAGAATCCATGACAAATAAAGATGGTGGCGGAGGGAATTGGAATAAGCATTTATTAAGCATCTAATATATTTCAGGCACTGTGTTAAGCATCTAACAAAATTATTTTATTCTGTCCTCACAATTATCCTACAAGGAAGATGCTGGTATTATCCCCATTTCAGAGTGGAAGAAACTCAGGCAAATTGAGGTTAAGTGACTTACTCAAGGTCACACAGCTAGTGTGTATGAGGCAAATTTGGACTCAGGTTCAAAAGCAGGTATTAACTCATTTTTCTTCTCTAGAGGTTCCTAGATAATAGTGTAGAAAGAGTTCCAAAATGGGAGTCAAGAAGATCTTCCTCAGACACTTATGCCATCTTAGGCAAGACAACCGGTCCTCAGTTCCATCATGTAGAATGTAGGGATTGTACTCTATAACCTCAAAGAGGTCAATGAGCTATGATCCTCCCTTGGATATTAGCCATGAGAACTTGGGCACATCCCTTAGTCTCTCAGAGTCTCCGTTTTCTCATCTATAAAATGGATATAATAATAGTATCTCCCTCACAGGGTGACTACAATGGGATCAAGCTCTCTGTAAATCTTAAAGTTATATGTAAATTCTAATCATTATGAAATGCTAAGAGATCTTTGATCTACTCTGTTCATCTTGTATGGACAGAGTTAATTCCATACTAGCCTCTTCCATTGGAAAGGTTGCTCCTTGATGGCAGGGACTGTTTCTGCCTTTCTTTGAATACTCAGTGCTTAGCACAATGCCTGGCACAGATTAAATCCTTAATGGATGATCCTTCCTTGTGCAAATCGACTTAAAAAAAAAACCTTACCTTGTATCTTAGAATCAGTACTATATGTATCAGTTCTAAGGCAAAAGAGTGGTAAGGGCTAGGCAAAGGGCGAGGGGGGTAAGTGACTTGCCCAAGGTCACACAGCCAGGAAGTATCTGAGGCCATATTTGAACCATTTCCAGTCCTGGCTCTCCATCCACTGAGGCACCTAGACACCCCCTTACCCTTTCTTTTTAATCATTCCCACTCTCTTCCCAAGGAAGTTTTCATGGAAAAGGTAACATTGGAACACTAGGCTTTGAAAATTGGTTACGATGTCAAGAGGTGGACATGAGGGCTGAGGACCAGGGAGCATTCCAGGTATAGGTGAGTCAAGATATGGGGGCTTGCAAAATTCACATAATACTATATGTCTAGCATTTGGTGTGAGGATTAATAAATATTGGTCAAACCGACCTGCGTTCATTTGCATGAGGGGAATCTACGGAAACAAACCATAGTCCATTCAGTGTTGCGTAATTAACCCTTTCTGAACTACATAAAGTCAAGAACATGGAAGAAAGACATGGAAAGAGATAAAAGAAGCGGAGAAGGTGGCAAGTAAACAGAAAGAAAGAAGCATTTATTGGCTGGTAAGTGGACGGGTGGCCTACTTAAGAGCTCCAGAAATTGTCATATTTATGTTTTAAAAGGTTCCACTTTGAAATGGGCCACCCTGAACTCACCATGGAGCACTCATTTCATTTGCCCAGGGGGGCGGGGGGGAATGTGTTTGGGCTTCGCCTCCGCACACATCATGATAACACATGCAGGGTCTCTCTTTCAGCTCTGCTTATTTCAGAATTCAATCAGGTCAGGTCAGATACCTTGAAAACCAGGAGCTGAGTGTTCAAAAGGAACACAGCACAGTTCTTTGAAAATGTCTTTTCCCTATTATTAAGTTGGGGCACCGTCTTGCTGAGCTGTTTTCTCCCCTGATTCCTCGGCAAGTATTTCATGAGTCACTTTGGCTAAGTCTAACAGCAGAGAAGTTCACGAGGTCACTGCCATCTTCCTTGTGCTAAAAACCAGATCATGGTAGGAGACAGAGGCAGGATTTCGTTGGGAGAAACATGGCAGCATTCAAAATCCACATCCATGAGCTTTGGTGTGGTTTACATATGGTAAACAAAGAAAAGAGAAATGGGCAAAAGGAGGAAGCCCAGGGAGAGATGCCCAAGGAAGCGCTCTCAGGATCACGTCTCTGCTGGTAGAGCTTGGCTGGCCGAACTCCATCCACAGAGAATCAGAGAGGAAAAAATTCATTTGTTTCTTCACTGTTCAAAGTCAACGATTCTGAGCCCTGGTTTTGTGAGAACACCCTAGGATGTTACGGTTTCAAAGGAAGTTGTGAAGTGTTCGAAAATTCTTAAAACAAATTTCATTTTAATGCACTTCAAATATGGGGCAGATAGCAATTTGAGGATGAAGATAGGCAGTAGGATTATGTAGTGGCAAGAGTATTGATGACACTTGAAGGCAGGGAACCTGGGTTCTCTGACATTTGCCATCTGTGTGAGCCTGGGCAAGTTGCCTAAGTCTCCAGCAGCCTCAGTTTCTTCATGTGAAAAATGGTTTTTATAAGGATGCCTAATTCATAATGTCGTTGTGAGATAATGTGAGATAATGTATACAAAGATGGGGGGCAGCTAGGTGGTTTAGCAGATAGAGCACCAGGACTGGAGTCAGGAAGACTCATCTTCCTGAGTTTAAATTGGGCTTCAGACAATTATAAATCACTTCACCTTGTTTGTCTCAGTTTCCTCATCTGTAAAATGAACTGGAGAAGAAAATGGCAAATCTCTGGGATATCTTTGCCAAGAGAACCCCAAAGGAGGTTAGAAAGAGTCGGGACAAGACTAAACAAGAAATCTAACAGTCTCTGCCTATGCACAGCTGTAACTCCCAAGGCAACAGAAAGCTCCAGGGACAAGAGCTCTCTCCCTTCCCTCATTCCAGTCTCTCTTCCTTGCCCTTGTTCCTCTTTCCCTATCATCTGACCAGTCTTCTCCATTCTGCTTTCACAACATTTCTCACACCTATCTCCTTCTCTCCACTCACAACCCGACCATCCTAGTTCAGAACCTCATTTCCTCCTACCTGGACTATTCCAATAGCTGCCTAATAGATCTTCCTGCTCCTGGTCTTCCTCACTCGATTCCATCCTGTACATGGTGACCAAAGTGGTCATGCTTATGTGCAGATCTGATCACATTACTCTCTGTCTCTCTGTCTCTGTCTGTCTCTGTCTCTCTGTCTGTCTCTGTCTCTCTGTCTGTCTCTCTGTCTCTCTGTCTCTTTCTCTGTCTGTCTTTGTCTCTGTCTCTGTCTCCCTGTCTCTCTATCTCTGTCTCTCTCTATCTCTGTCTCTGTGTCTCTGTGTCTGTGTCTGTGTCTATGTCTGTCTGTCTGTCTGTCTCTCTCCCCCCCCCCACCAAGTTCTAATAGCTCCCTGTCACCTATAGGATAAAATACTGACTTCTTTATTTATTTGGCATTTAAAGCCCTTCACAACCTGGCCCCATACTGTCTTTCCAGACACTCTATCTTACTCTCACTCCCCACAGTTTTTGGTCTAATTAGAGTGGCCTGCTTACCATTTTCCCTCTATGACATTCCGCCTCCCATCTTTGACCTTGTGTATGAGCTGTTCCCTCTTGCCTGGAATGCTCTGCCTCCTCACTTCAACTTCTTGGAATTCCTAGCTCTCTATCAATCCCTTTCAATTCAGCTTGAGATATGGACCCATTAGGCTCTCCAGCCTGATTCCATACTACTGCCCTTCAGGAATTCCAGACAAACTAACCTATTAGCCTTTCATGAACTTAACAACACATCCTATGTCTGTTTCTTTGTATACAGCAACCTCCTTTCCTTGAACCTTCACTCACATCTTTTTCTCTCCGATTCCTTGTTTTCCTTCAAGACTCATCTTCGATGCTACTGTTTGCGAAGTCTTCTATCATCTCTTCTCTAGCTCTCTCCATTGCTTCTCCCTTTTCATTTTTTTATTGCGCTACAGTTATGGCCAGGTACCTAGTACATTCCCCATGTCTAGCACTATGTTTATCATACAGTAAGTGTTTAATCAGTGCTTGTTAAATTGAATCAGACTGACTTCTTTCCATCACCTATTCAATCTTATTTTCTCTTTGACTCTGCCATCTTTAATAGCACTCTTTCCATGCCTTAGAAAGCAGCCCAGAAACTCCCTCTGTTCCACCTGGGCATAAAGAGTCTGGTTGCAAAGCCATGCTAGATCTCCTTAAGCCTTCCAGTTCCACTGGTGTCACTGCTGGGCACAGTGACATTCTGTGAGAGAGGAAAAATTATGGGATAAAGGAAAAATCAATATGAGCCAAGTGGCTTCCTAGAGGCCAGGTTGGGTGCTGTAGACTGAAGCAATTAGGTACATTAGGGATCTATTCAGCCACCACTTAAAATGCATCTGGGGAACATAAGAGGAAGACTGTGAATACTGAATAGAAACATAATACAGGTAAAAGGTACAAACCCTGAGTTAGAGGAAACTCTACCTTGGCAGGGGAAAATGCTAGCTTGGAATGATGCTCTTGCTATTCTTCAGTTTCTTTCATGAAATCCATCCCCTTCACTTCCCAGAATGCCTTGCTTCATTCAGAAAGACAAGCTTCCATTTTTCTTTAAAATATTTTAAATTTTATTCTTTTTCAGATTACATATTGACATAATTTTAATTAATATTAATTTTCAAGATTTTGGGATCTCTGCTCTCTCTTCTTCTCTCCCATTCCTCCCACCTCCCTCCCCAAGCAAGTAGGTAACATGATATAAATTATACATATATTATCATATAATGTATATTTCCATGTTTGTCATGTTATAAAATGAGGGCATATATTGTTTACACTAGAGAAAAATTCATGGAGGAAATAAGGTGAAGAATGGTATGTTTCAATCTGCATTCAGATTCCATCTCTACTTTCTGTGAAAGTCGATAACCTTTTTCATCATGAGTCCTTTGGAGTAGTTCTGGAGTTTTTTGTTGTTGTTGTTTTAATTTGCCTTGCTGATAACAGTTGAGCCATTTATAATCAATCATTGTACACCATTGCTGTTACTGTGTGCAACCTTCTCTTGGTTCTGCTCATTTCACTTTGCATGCCTTCATATAAGTCTTCTCAAGTTTTTTGTGATCATCTTTTCTGTCATTTCTTATGGCCTAGTAGCATTCCATTATAATCGTATACCACAACTTGTTCAATCAGTCATTTTCCAATTGAGGGACATTTTGGCTTCTTAGAAATATCAAGCGTTGAAGATGGAAGGTACTTCAGAGGGCCCCTACACCAACTGATCCCTGAGGCTGAAATCTCTTCTAGAACATCTCTGTCCAATGGCCATACATCCTTAGCCTGAATCCATAAATTCAATTCAATTCAGAGTTAGAAAGAAAGGAAGTTGGTACTCTTCAAAGATGTTAACTAACCTGGTCCTTCAACCAAAACCCACAGGCCATCATTAGCAGTTGAGGCTTTGCTAGACCTACCAAACAAACTCTACTTCTACACCATGAGGAGGCATCAGAACAGAACTTTGATGGAGGAATGGTCTTTAAAAGAACATTTTTGCAAGTACTTTAAGTCATGATGCATCTTGGTTATTTTTCAAGATATATTTTTGATGGTATGTTTGTGCATTTACCATTTGCCCCAAGTGTCAGGAGGTTGAAATAATACTAGAGAATTTGAGTTCAAATCCCGACACTTTTAAACTTTGTGACTTCAGTTAAGTCATCTCAACTCTGGGTATCAGTTTACTCATTTGTAAGAAAGAGAAGCCAATAGCATCTACCTCTCCAAAGATCATTTTCCTGAGCTTAAATCTGACAGACCCAATTGCCTTCTGAACATCTTCTACTGAATGTCTTACTAGCATCACAAATTCAACATGTCCAACAGTACTCCTTCTCCTTCTCCATAGACTGTCCCCTCTTTCCAACCCTCCCATAATAGTTGAAGGCATTGCCATACTCCCAGTCATCCAGACTTACAACTGCCGGACCATGCCTGACTCCTTCCTCACTTGTGCTACCCTCCCCCCCATGGGCAATCTGCTGTCAAGTCTTGTCATTTAGTTTGCAAAGCTCTTCCCAGATATCTCATTCCATCCTAACATCAATTTCAGGAGGAAGGTGATCTTACCAATCCCATTTTACAGATGAAAACACTGAGGTTAATGGAGTTAAAGTGACTCATCCAGGAGTCACACGGCCAGGATGCAGTAGAGGCAGAATTCAAATTTAGTACTGTCATGGATCAGAAGCTGGCTTTCTTATCAACTATATCATGCTACTTCTTTATGAACATCAAAATGCTTATAAATGTTGGCTGTCATTATTATGATAGGATGGTGGACATATCGTTCCTTTTGAGATGGACCATTTTGATCACATGGGACCTGTTTTAGCTGTCCTTAGCCCAAACAGACAATTCCTACCAACAAAGGAGTGCTATGACTTCCTATTTCTGATTTTAATGAGAAGAAAATGTGGCATTTATGAGAGGTTAAAAGGCCACACGTCAACTTGCTTTTGTTCACTATAATCAAGGGGGTAATTAATTGTCATTGATGGGGGGGGGTGGAAAGGGAATGGTTTGACTTTTCTGGGAAGAAACTGAAAACCTTATTATTCATCACCCACTTGGTCCCAAAGAGATTCTCCCAAAGCACCCAAAAGGCTCATAAAGAGGGCTGGCTTCAGGATGGCCCCTTCCTATGTCTAGTTCAGCCTTGTAGCTGACCCAGCAACGGGACCATTGGATTCCCCAAGAAACCTGTTAGCTACCTGGTGTCAGGCTCTCAAAGTGGGTCAATGCTACTGATGTGAAAAGAAGGTGAAGGAGATCATCTTAGATGAGATCTCTCCTTCCTGAAATTACTTTGTATAACGGTTCAGACAGTATTTATTTCTTTGTGAATGTTTGTTTGTTTTTCTCTTTGAGTAAAATGTAACCTTCTTGAGGGCAGGAACTGTTTCTTTTGGTCTTTATGCCCTCAGTGCTTAGATATAATACTTTTTGTCTGTTCGGGTGATCACATGTATTTTATATTTATTTCTTCTTGGTGGAGCTTCTTCCCAGTTGAATTTAAGTTTCATGAAGATGAACACCATTTGGATTTTTGCTTTTGTATTCTCAGCATTCAACCCAAGTCTGGCCTGCGGTGGCTACTGAATAAAATGCTTGCTGAATTAAATTGGATTGTATGGATTTCTGCTCCTGGACTCTCAGAAACTAAAATGTTATAAGGCATTTTTTCTGGTGAGTTTTCCTCTGAAAGGGGACCTGGCTTTTCCGAAAGGTCTTGCCATGTGGCATAACAATGGAGCCAAATGGGATTTATGGCTCATATGTGAAATGCAACTCCAGAGCTGTCTGCTTTTTCCCTCATCTCGAACAAGACAAGAATTAGTCATTATTAAAGAAAATGATGAAAAAGTTGGAAATGGAACCAAAGATTACTTCTTTGCAACTTTTCATCTTTAAATGAATCAGGAACAATGTGTTTTGTGTTTTCTCTCTGTGTTCCTTGCATGTAAGATTTCCCTATAAACAGTCTCTTGGTTTACTTTTATCCTATTAACAAAATCCCAAAGAAAACAATACCTTTTTTAGGGATCTTTTCATCTTACCTCTGTGAATATTAATCATATGACCCTGGACAAGTCATTTCTCTCTGGGTCTTGGCTTCCTCAACTATCAGATGAAGGGGTTGGATAGGGTAAGTTCTGAGTTCCCTTGCAGATCTAAATATAGGTTCTTTAAAATCTAGGGTTTTTTCCCCCAATCTTCCCGATCTTCTTTAATATGAAATAACTTTTCTTAGCTTACCCTTGCCTAAAAGAATACATTGAGTAAGACTAAATATATGAGGACAGATGGGCTAGCATGAAGTCTGGAAAACATAGTGGATAAAGAGTTGACCTCAGAGTTAGGAAGATTTGAGTCCAAGCCATATTCCGTGCACGAATTGGTTGTGGGTCTATGGAAAAGTCACTTAACCTCTCAGTTACTTAATAAATACTATTGACTGATAATAGGACATAACATAAATATGCATGTCCATAAAACTATCAAGTAATTAGGAGGAAGTGCCAGCAGCTAAAGAGCTCTGGAAATGCAGAAAGTGGAATATCAGATGAATTTTTACCCATGTCCACACCCCACCTCTAACACTTCCCAGCAATTTGCCTATGAACAAACCACTTAACCTATTCTTCACTGTTTAATCAATCAACAAGCTATTATTAACTGACTATTTGGACAGCTAGATGGCACCATAGATAGAGTGCCAGGCCTGGAGTTGGAAAGATTCGTCTTCCTGGGTTCAAATCTGACCTGAGACACTTACCAGCTGTGTGACCCTAGGCAAGTCACTGAACTTTGTCTTTGTTTCCTCATCTGTAAAACAGAGAAGGAAATGAAAACCATTCCAGTAACTTTGCCATGAAAACACCAAATGGGGTTATGAAGAGTCAGGACAAGACTGAAATGATTGAACACCACCACTTCTTGCCAGGCCCATGGGATACAAAGACAAGAGTGGAACTTTCTCTGCCCTTGAAGAGATTTCAGTCTAGTGATGGGTAACAAATACATAATTCATTGTCAACAAAATATATACAAACAGATGGAGCACTTTTCAAACCTTAAACTGTTATATAAATATTAGTATTATTATCATTATAGATAGTACTATTTGGGGGATAAGACACCAGTAGCTTCAGGAGCCAGGAAAGCTTTCATATAGAAGAAGGTGATGCTCAAGCTGTGCTTTGAAGGAAGCTTGGGATGCTAAGATATGGAGGAGAGGATGGAGTGAATTTTATTCATAGCATGAACTCAGCAAAGGCATGGATATGGGAATGTTGTATATGAGGAATGGAATTATTTAATCATCGTGATTATTAAGAAAAATGCAGAGAAATATTGGGGATTCTTATTTCTTTTTTCAGGATTTTTTTTTTTGGTGTGATTTGAAAAGCTTTAATTAATTAATTAATTGAGAATATTTTTCCATGGTTACATGATTCATATTCTTTCCCTCCCCTCCCCCTCCCCCCTCCCATAGTGGATGCACAATTTCACTGGGTTTTACATGTGTCATTGATCAAGACCTATTTCCATATTATTAATATTTGCTTAGGATGATTGTTTAGAGTCTACATCTTGGGGATTCTTAATAAGAGTTATGAGGGAGATCATTCATATGCACAGGCTGTCAATATCTTTTCTTCTTCTTCTTCTTCTTCTTCTTCTTCTTCTTCTTCTTCTTCTTCTTCTTCTCCTCCTCCTCCTCCTCCTCCTTCTCTTTCTTGTTCTTCTCCTTCTCTTTCTCCTTTTCCTTCTCCCGCTCCCTCTGCTTCTCCTCCCTCACCCTTAAAAGACTTCCTGAAAAATATTAAATTTTGGATTATATAACCAGAAACATTGCACTCTTCCAAAAATAATACTTTAAACTAGTGGTTCTCCAATATTTTCATCTCAGGACTTCTTTATTTTTTTTTTAAATTTCATTTAATTAATTTAGAATATTTTTACATGGTTACAAGATTCATGTTCTTTCCCTCCCCTCCACCCACCCCCTCCCATAGCGGACACGCAATTCCACGTGTTTTATATGTGTCATTGATCAAGACCTATTTCCATATTATTGATATTTGCACTAGGGTGCTCGTTTAAATTCTACATCTCCAATCATATCCCCATCGACCCATGTGATCAGGCAGTTGTTTTTCTTCTGTGTTTCTACTCCCACAATTCTTTCTCTAGATGTGGATGACGTTCTTTCTCATAGGTCCCTCAGAATTGTCCTGGATCATTGCATTGCTGCTAGTAGAGAAGTCCATTACATTTGACGGTTCCCCAGTATATCCATCTCTGTGTACAATGTTCTCCTGGTTCTGCTCCTTTCACTCTGCATCAGTTCCTGGAGGTCTTTCTAGTTCACATGGAATTTCTCCAGTTTGTCATTACTTTCAGCACAATAGTATTCCATCACCATCAGATACCACAGTTTGTTCAGTCATTCCCTAATTGAAGGGTATCCCCTCATTTTCCAATTTTTTTACCACCACAAAGAGCACAGCTATAAATATTTTTGTACAAGTCCTTTTCCTTATTATCTCTTTGGGGTATAAACCCAGCACTGGGATGGCTGGATCAAAGGGCAGACAGTCTTTTAGTGTCCTTTGGGCATAGTACCAAATTGCCATCCAGAATGGTTGGATCAATTCACAACTCCACCAGCAATGCATTAATGCCCCAATTTTGCCACATCCCCTCCAGCATTTATTACTTACCTTTGCTGTCATGTTAGCTAATCTGTTAGGTGTGAGATGGTATCTCAGAGTTGTTTTGATTTGCATTTCTCTAATTATTTATATATTTAGAACACTTTTTTCATGTGCTTATTGATAGTTTTGATTTCTTTATCTGAAAATTAGAGCCTCTTTACTCTTTTTTTTAATGATCTTTTTTTTAACCCTTAACTACTGTGTATTGGCTCCTTGGTGGAAGAGTGGTAAGGGTAGGCAATGGGGGTCAAGTGACTTGCCCAGAGTCACACAGCTGGGAAGTGTCTGAGGCCGGATTTGAACCTAGGACCTCCCATCTCTAGGCCTGACTCTCAATCCACTGAGCTACCTAGCTGCACCCCCTCTTTACTCTTAAATAATATTGGAGTGCTCAGGAGAAGGACTTTCTCTCCTCAAAGTATACCCAAGGGCTAGGTTCTCAAGGAATTGGTCATAAACCAAATGATCAGCCACAAATCATTAAAAAGACATGAACGCAGCACAAGTTCATCAGTTCTGATATTTGTTAGATGAGTCAAATACAAATGGTTGTATCCAAACCGGATAGATTCAGGAACTGTAATGCAAGACCACACTACAATATGACTCAGTGCTAGCCTCAATGGACTTAGTGGTCAGGGAACGTTTCTAGAACATATCACATGAGGGATAGAGAAAACTCAAATCTAGATAGACCAAAGCTGGTGCTCGAGAATCAGAATCCCAATATTTACATTTCTACTGTCATTCTCAATAGCTGCATTCTTGTAATTAAAAAAAGATGATTTTTCAGACTTGCCCAGAAGTCAAAAAAAGGAGGTTGAACTCATAACATGAAACACACACAAACAGCCAAGAATCACCATGGCACTGGTGCTGTTTTTCTCTGTCCCTTTGAACAAAAGTTGCTTTTATGTTTCTGCCTTCTTCAGAAGACATTGTGAGTCCCTAGGAAACATAGTAGACTTGGGGGCAGGAGGGCGGAGGGGGACTGAAGGGAAATACATGGCATTTTGACTTGGCTTCAGAGCAAGAATAATTCTCGACCTAGGCTCCGATCCCAGCTGGGTTAGCGATTACCTATGTGACCATGGGCAAGATGGTTCAGTAACTTCTTTTCCTCAACTGTAAAATGAACGAGTTAGACTATTTTTTCTCACCAAGGTCCCATTTAGATGTAAAAAATATGTTCCTAAAATGAACCGATTTTCTTCTGCTCTTTCCCCCTTCATTTAATGACTTCCTCTAGCTTTTGTCTCATCATATTTATTTGAGAATTGGGTATTATTTACTGAAAATGATCTCCTTGGAAACAAGGAAGATCTCCCTCATGGATCATTAAGGAGAGCAATCCAATGGACCAATAACTCAAATGATAAGCAATCAATGGAAGGGCTTGGTGGGGACCTACCTTTCAAGTGCTAATATTCCCATTTGTTTAATCAAAGTCATGACCTTTTCACCTTGATGAAGATAATAGGCTTCATAGGGATGGCTCTGGGGCAATGGATGGAGCTGGGCTTGGAGTCCAGAAGCCCAGCGTTCAAGTCCCATCTCAGACACTTACTAACTGTAAGACATGTGGTAGGTCACCTAACTTTTCCTCACCTTAGTTGCTTCATCTGTTCAATTGGGAAAGTAATGGCACCTGTTAAACCTTAAAAGTGCAATAGAAATGCCAGGCACTATTGTAATATGACATATTATAATATCATAATATGCAACCTCATTGCTGTTTGGTCTTTTTCAGTCACATCTGACGCTTTGTGACTCCTTTCAGGGTTTCTGTGGCAAAGATACTGGGGTGCTTTGCCATTTCCTTCTCTAGCTCATTTTGACAGATAAAGAAACTGAGGCAAATAGGGTGAAGCGATTTGTCCAGGGTCAAACAGCTAGTAAGTGCTGAGAAAAGATTTAAATTTGACAAAGATGCTGAAGTAGTTTGCTGTTTCCTTCTTATTTTACAGATAAGGAAACTGAGGCAAACAGGGTTAAGTGACTTGTCCAGGGACACACACCTAGTATGTCCAGATTTGAACTCACAAAGATGGGTCTTCCTGACTTCAGGTCCAGCAAGTTATCCACTGAGCCACCTAGCCACCCCTATAACATTATTATTTCCAATTCATTTAAACAGATACAGTCGTTTTCTTTTCATCCCTCTTAGAACAAGGAGAAGAACTACCCCTAAGTAAAGAGAAATATCTGGAAAGGCAGAATTGTGCAATAGAAAGTAAATTAGACTTGGACTCGGAAGACCAGGGATCAAATCTCCCTTCTGTCCCTAAATAAACACTTCTCACATTTATGAGAGTCATTTAATTTCTCTGATCCTCAGTTTCCGCATCTGTTAAGATGAGCAGTTGGTCTAGAGGGGGTCAGAGGTTCCTTTCATCTCTAAGTTCAAGATTCTAGGAAATATGTGAATGTCAAATATCCCAAAACTTTTAGGGCAGTTAAAGATTTTTTTTAATGGCATTAAAATTTTTGGGACACCTGGTGTGTCTGGATTGGCTTAAAACATGAGGTGTGTTTTTATAATTTAATTTGGGGCTATTAAAGGTTACTTATGCAGAGTTGTCAATTACCAATGGGATTAGAAAGGAAATGAGTTCTGAGGGGTTTTTCCTCTTTTTTTTTTTTTTTTCCATCAGGGTCCAGCTTTCCTTTGTCATCTGTGTACTAATTTTCCATCAACACCCCTTGCCGCCTGCGTAAATTCCAGAGTGGCCAAACCCATGGGAACGAGAGCAAAGGCGGTGTCAAAGATCCAATTACGGTATATTTAACGTGTCTAAATGGGATTTTGAAGTCTAAAGGCAATCCTTTTCCTTCTTAAATGACTCCCAAAGAAGGTGACATAGAAGGGAAATCCAGAGCAGGTTGATTTAAGAAAGAAGTGGGGGTGGGGGGAGAGAGAAAGAGCATCAGGCAGAAGGGCTGGGGAAGAATGCCCCTCCGAATGTGGCAGACATAAAAGAATGTGGGGGAAAAAGTTAAAAATTACCAGGGGGCCGCCAGGACACCTGCTAAAGGACCTTCTGCTGCCAGTCACAGCTGGAAGGAGCAATAAAAGAGATGCAAACAGCTGTCCTGCAAGCATGAAATCATCCTTTTGTCTTTTTTTTTATGAACAATTACAGTATGCAAAAATAAGGGGAGGGGGCAATCTCCAAGTGGGGGAGGGCCACTCAGCAGCCTCTGCATATAAAAAGCTGAGGCCGGGAAGTATGTCGCTTTGAAAACCCCAACTTCCCGGTGCCTGGAAGAAAGTGGTAATTAATGCAGAGTGAATGACTTTGAATGAAGGATGAATGGAGGCTATAACAATGGAAAGTTTTTTTTCCTAAGGTTAAAGCTTAAAGAAAGGAAGATGTTCAAAGATGGCTGCTGTGAACCCCCAACTTCACTCTCCTGTGCTCTGTGGCTTCCCTTTAAACCTGGCTTGAGCTTTTTTGGGGACCCTCTTCAGCCACAGTAGAGTTAACCCTCCCATTTGGGTTTCATTTTGTGTATGTTTCTCCATGTTTGGGTTTTGAATTTCTCTTTCTCTGTTACTGCCTCATCTCTCTCCCTTCTTCTATCCTTTCTCTCTTAGCATTTCCATCTCTCTCTCTCTTTTTCCCCTTCTCTCTCTCTCTCTTTCCCCTTCTCTCTCTCTCTTTCCCCTTCTCTCTCTCTCTCTCTCCCCTCTCTTCTCCTCTCCTCTCCCTTTCCCTTTCCCTTTCCCTCTCCCCTCCTCTCTCTCCTCATTTGAGGGTCTGATTCTTTGATGAGCCTTTGGAGAACCTGGCTTGCCCCAAAGTTCAGATGATGTGAGCACCATCTTCTTTTTTTCATTTGCAACATCAAGAGATTACAGAGGATGACTTTGTTGCCCAACATCAAGGATCGAGCTTCAGGCCACTAGAAAGGTGGTTCTCAGAAAGTGTGTCTTCTAATATTTTAGAACCTCCACAGGCTTCAGATAAAACAAGTATTAAATACAGAAAGCCTGCAAGGAACCCGACCAAGGAAGGTTAAACCCACACAAGCTCCTTCATCTTCAACACCTGAAATATATAACATACACACACATATTTTATATATATATATAGTGCGGTGATATCATGTTGAAGACATCAGTAGAGTCTTATATAATTGAAAAAAGACACAGGCAGAACTAAGATCAGGTGTAGAAATGAACACAGATATAAATGCTTGAGTGAAGATAAAAAAAAAGAAGTCTATATTTGAGTAATTTTAATGACTCAAGAATTTTTCAGAATTTAAAAGGATGCTCTGAATAAGACCAACATAGTCTGATCTTTCCTCTGATGATCAAAAATGAGCAAGCACTTATTAAACTGGCTTCTAATGGAGCCCAAGCAATCAGAGAGAGAAAAGGGATAAGAAGAAAGCAGTAGACAATCCACAAGCATTTATTAAACACCTATTATATACAAGGCATTGTAGTAAGTGCTAGAGATATAGGGAAAGGCAAAAGACAGCCTCTGCTCTTAAGGAATTCATGGTCTAATGGGGGAAACGATATGCAAACAAGCATGTACAAACAAGATGTATACATGATTAATTAGATAATCTCTGGAGAAGGCACCATCATTAAGGGGATTAGCAAAGGATTCCTTTAAAAGGTAGAATTTTATCTGAGATTTGAAGGAAGCCAGAAAAACAGAGGGCAGGAGTAAGATATTTTCCTTTTATTTTACATGATTCAGGATTCCATTTCAGGTTGAGAATTGTGGGGTAGGATTGCAGAAATATGTTAGGATCATTTTTCTAGAGGTGGAAAGGACTTTAGAAGTCATCTTGTTCAATTCCGTCATTTTTACAGATGGAATAACTGAGGCCCAGAGGTTTAGAGGTTCTTGACCAAGGTACAGATACAGGTGGCAAATGACAGAGCCAAGATTTGAACTCAATTTCTCCAACTCCATATCCACTTTTATTTAGCCCTTATACCCTCAAGATTTGAAGGTATAAGTGCCTCACACGTAATCATTCCTAGTCAAGAGATAGCCCATCCTGTGAGAAAGTGGGTTAGCCTTTTGGATGTATCACCATTGAATCAACTAAAGCTTTGAGATGCTGCAGTGGCTAGCATATTGGAGTTGGGATCAGGAATACCTCAATTCAAATCCTGCCTCAGGCACTAACTGCTCTCAATCCATTTTCTCATCTATATAGTTAGTATGAAAATAAAACCTATCTCAAAGGGTTGTGATGATCAAATATATAACTTTTATAAAGCATTTTTATAAATTTTAAAGTGCTATACAAGTGCTAGCAATTATTAATCAATAATATCCCAGCTTTTAAACTAGAAGAGTCATGAAAGCACTTCAGGATTCTTGATGATTTTTTCCCTTTAAACTTTTACTTTGTATCCCAGTAAAAACTCTAAGACAGAAGTGTAAGGGCTAAGTGACTTGGCCAGGGTCACACAGCTAGGAAGCGGCAGATTTGAATCCAAGTTTTCCCAACTCCAAGTCTGCCACTCTCTTCACTGTACCACCTATTTGCCCCCAGGGTTCATGTTGATGACCTTTCTAATGCCCTGACATAATAGTTCTCTGACCCAAATCCTTTATTAAGGGATGAGTGCCTAATAAATCCTAATAAATGTTTTACTCACTCATTCATCCATTCCATGACCTCTCTACCATGTTGCTTCTACAATATCATGAGATGAAAAGACTGCAGGATTTGGAGTCACAGAAATTGGGCTAAAATTCTGGCTTTGCCACTTCTAACTGTGTAACTTTGGCCAAGTTACTCTTTAAAAAAAACTTAAAAAAAATTTTTATTTTTCCAGTTACATGGATAAACAGTTTTTAAAAAACATTTATTAATATTTATATTTTAGAAAAGTTAACATGGTTACATGATTATGCTCTTACTTTCCCCTTCACCCCCCCTCCCCTGGCCGATATGCATTTCCACTGGTTTTAACATGTGTCATTAATCAAGACCTATTTCCAAATTGTTGATAGTTGCATTGGTGTGGTATTTTCAATCCCCAATCATGTCCTCATCAACTCATGTATTCAAGGAGTTGATTTTATTCTGTGTTTCCTCTCCTACAGTTCTTCCTCTGAATGTGGGTAGCGTTCTTTACCATATGTCCCGCAGAATAGTCCTGGGTCATTGCATTGCTGCTAGTACAGAGGTCCATTACATTCTATTTTACCACAGTGTATCAGTCTCTGTGTACAGTGTTCTTCTGGCTCTGCTCCTTTCGCTCTGCATCAGTTTCTGGAGGTCTTTCCAATTCACATGGAATTCCTCCAGTTTATTATTCCTTTTAGCACAATAATATTCCATCACCCGCATATACCACAATTTGTTCAGCCATTCCCCAATTGAAGGACATACCCTCCTTTTCCAGTTTTTTGCCACCATGAAAAGCACGCCTATAAATATTTTCGTGCAAGTCTGTTTATCTATGATCTCTTTGGGGTACAAACCCAACAATGGTATGGCTGGATCAAAGGGCAGGCATTCTTTTATAGCTCTTTGAGCATGGTTCCAAATTGCCATCCAGAATGGTTGAATCAGTTCACAACTCCACCAGCAATGTTTTAATGTTCCAATTTGGCCACATCCCCTCCAACATTCATTACTCTCCCCTTCTTTCATTTTAGCCATTCTACTAGGTGTGAGGTGATACCTCAGAGTTGTTTTGATTTGCATTTCTCTAATTATTAGAGATTTAGAGCACTTTGTCATGTGCTTATTGATAGTTTTGATTTCTTTATCTGAAAATTGCCTATTCATGTCTCTTGCCCATTTATCGATTGGGGAATGGCTTGATTTTTTTATACAATTGATTTAACTCCTTGTATATTTGAGTAATTAGACCCTTGTCAGAGTTGTTTGTTATAAAGATTTTTTCCCAATTTGTTGTTTCCCTTCTGATCTTGGCTACATTGTTTTGGTTTGTACAAAAGCTTTTTAGTTTTATATGAGAAACAGTTTTTGACAATTGTTTTCTTATATTTTAGGATTCAGGTTTTCTCCCTCCCTCCCTTCCCCACTCTGAGGTAGTATATAGTTTGATATAAATTACAGCAATACTTTCATGCAGTACATATTTCCATATTGCTCATGTTGTGATAGACGACACATATCACACTTAAAATAAAAATCTCATGAAGGAAATAAAGAGGAAGATGGTATGTTTTGATCAAGTTACTCTTAACCTCTCTAGGTCTCATTTTCCTCGTCTATAAAATGGTGAAGTTGGACTAGATGATCCCTATAGTCCCTTCTAGCTCTAAATCTAGGGTCCTACGATCTCCACCTTGCCAACAGGTTGTTGTTCAGTCACTTTCCAGGCATGTTTGACTCTTTGTGTCTTCATTGGAGTTTTTCATGGCAAAGATATTGTAGTGGTTTGCCATTTCTCTCTCCAGATCATTTTATAGATTAGAAAACTCAGGAAAACAGGACAAAGTGACTTGCCCAGGGTGACACAACTAGTTAGTGTCTAAGGCTAGATTTGAACTCGTCTTCCTGACTCCAGGTCCAGTGCTCTATCCACTGTTCCACCTAGCTGCTTCTTTCTAAGGGTAGTCATGTCATCTTTCCATCATTTTAAAAGCTTTGATTCCAAGTCCAATATTAAGAACTATGCGATTTCCCTTTTTGGTTGAACTTTTCCTTTTTTCTACCTCTTCTCTTTTCTTAGTAAACTCATTTGGACAAATGAAGGGCTCTATAGTAGGCAAATGAAGGACTTCAGAACAAAAGCAATGGTTTTTAAATTTCTCCTTCCAGATGAAGTTTTGGGACTTTGGCTGGAAAAGCTTTGTTAAGTGAAGAGTGGGCTAAAGGCCTCAAGAAACAGAATTTGGTTTTCGGAGCAACCTCTAAATGAGCATTTGCAAAGTGAGATGCCTCTCCTCTTTTAAAATATGAGGATGATGGGCTCCTGGCGAGGGACAGAGCATATCTCACAAGGACAAAACAGAACATGGTTGGCAGGAGACTTGCTGGCATGTTCAAGAGGACTTTCAAATAAAATTTGTCAAAGTAAAAAAATAAAGAGGCCATCTAAAAAGTGCAAAACTTAATAGTTTGAAGAACAATGGGTAAGAGAGAAAGAAAAATAGAATCAAAAGAAGCATTATGTATTCACAGGAAAAAATAGTAATCCTGTGTCTCTCTCTTCTCTGTGTATCTCTCAACTGAGTCTCTCTTTTGCTCCATCTGGAATTACAGTGGTCTCATTGACCTATTCCCACTATTGATCGGCACATAAAAGCTTTACGTTGCCCTGGTTGTTTGATCTAGGCTGGTTCACCTTGAGCAATCTGGTGGTCCACTTCTCTTGGGTTCTCAGCAAACTGCCTTAGTATGGTTTTAGCCTTACTGCAGCTCAGAACTCCCAAACTTAAGTGATCCACCAGCTTCATAGTTCTCCAGCAGTAGCAGCGACTATGAGGGTACTCCAGCATGCCCAATGAAAAGCATTTTCTTTAGCCAGCATTTATTAAACACTTTTATGTGTCAGGTGCTGAGGATATGAAGACAAGAACAAAATATGCCTTCCAGGAGTTTACATTCTACCACCAGGATACAACATATACACAGAGAATTGAATGCACAGTAACTTGCAGGGTAGGAGAGAGGTAAGACAAGGATGAGGAAAGGTGGACTGAAAGAGGTGACATCTGAAAGGAGCCTTGAAAGAAATTCAGGCAGATGCGAAGAGGGAAGGAGAACATTTAAGACATGTTGGGACAGCCTGGGATTGGGAATGTAGTGTCACATATGAAGACTGGTAATTAATCCAGCTTGATTGAAACATGAATTCTGAAGAGGAATAATATGACATTAGTCTAGATTTGTAGGCTAAAGTGAGGTTATGAAGGGCTTTAGATGCCAAGCAAAAGTAAAAAAGCCAAAAAAAGGAAAAAGATTGGAGACAGGGCTATCTATACAAATTATGTACCATTAGGGTCCCCAGAAAGGAATATAAGACAGATTTGGTTACCCGATGCTGAGAAGAAGTTCCTCCATGTTGGAAGATGTCAGTTTTATCCTTCCCCAATCCTTGCTTTTTTCATATTTTAAATTTTATTTTATTGTCATGCAAAACACACTTCCATATTGGTCACTATTGTCAGAGCACACTAATACATAATCAAAACCCCAAATTAAACCTATAAATATACTGATGTGAAAGACAACTCCAAAAGTTCTTTCTCTGGAGGTGGATGGCATTCCCTGTCATAAGTCATATAGTCTCAGGTCATTACATTGCTGAGAATAGCCAATTTTTCACAGATTATCATCGTCCGATATTGTTATGTGCAAAGTGTCCTCCCAGTTCTGCTTATTTTGCTCTGCATCAGTTTTTGCAGGTCTTTCCAGCTTTTTCTGAAATCATTTTGCTTATTATTTCTTATAGTATAAGAGTATTTCATCACCAATATTTGTTCAGCCATTCCCCAATTGATGGATATCCTTCTATTTTCAATTCTTTACCACTACAAAAAGAGCTGCTATAAATATTTTTGAATAAGTAGGCCCTTTCCCCTTTTTTATTATCTCTTTGGGACATAGGCATAGTACTGGTATTATCAGATAAAAAGGTATATATACAATTTTATAGCCCTTTGGCCATTGTTCCAAGTTACTCTAAAGAATGGTTGGATCAGTTCACAACTCCATCAAAAATGCATTAGTCCCTCAATTTTGCCACATGCCCTCCAAAATGTACTGGTCAATATGATGGGTGTAAGAGGCTACCTCAGCCTTGTTCTAAAATGCATTTCTCTAATTAATAGTGATTTAGAATATTTTTCATAAGATTATTGATGGCTTTGATTTCTTCATCTAAAAATTGCTTGTTCATATCCTTTAACCATTTCTCAATTGGGGAATGACTTATATTTTTGTAAACTTGACTTAGTTCTCTATAAGTTTGAGAAATTAGATCTTTATCAGAGAAATTTGTTTTAAAAATTTTCTCAGTTTGATGTTTCCTTTCTAATCTTGGTTATATTAGTTTTGTTTGTACAAAAGCTTTGTAATTTAATATAATAAAATTATTCATTTTACATCTTATAATATTCTCTGTCTCTTGTTTGGTCATAAGTTCTCCCCTTCTCCAAAGATCTGTCAGTAAAATATTCTGTGCTCCCCTAATTTAGTTATTGAATCACTCTTTATACATAAATTGCATATCCAATTTGACCTTATATTGCTATAGGGTATAAGATATTGGTCTATACCTAGCTTCTGCCAAATTGTTTTTCAATTTTCCCAGCAGTTTTTTTTTACATTTTTTAACATTTATTAATATTTATTTTTTAGAAAAGTAAACATGGTTACATAATTCATGCTCTTACTTTCCCCTTCACCCCCCCCCCAGCTCCACTCTCCCCACCCCCCCATGGCTGATGCATATTTCCACTGGTTTTAACATGTGTTATTGATCAAGACCTATTTCCAAATTGTTGATAGTTGCATTGGTGTGGTAGTTTCGAATCTACATCCCCAATCATGTCTGCATCAACCCATGTGTTTAAGCAGTTGTTTTTCTTCTGTGCTTCCACTCATGTAGTTCTTCCTCTGAATGTGGGTAGTATTCTTTTCCACAAGTCCCTCAGAATTGTCCTGCATTGCTGCTAGTACAGAAGTCCATTACATTCTATTTTACCACAGTGCATTGGTTTCTGTGTACAAAGTTCTTCTGGCTCTGCTCCTTTCACTCTGCATCAATTCCTGGAGGTCTTTCCAGTTCACATGGAATTCCTCCAGTTTATTATTCCTTTGAGCACAATAGTGTTCCATCACCAGCATATACCACAATTTGTTCAGCCATTCCCCAATTGAAGGACATACCCTCCTTTTCCAGTTTTTTTGCCACCACAAAAAGCATGGCTATAAATATTTTCATACAAGTCTGTTTATCTATGATCTCTTTGGGGTACAACTCCAACAATGGTATGGCTGGATCAAAGGGCAGGCATTCTTTTATAGCCCTTTGGGCATAGTTCCAAATTGCCATCCAGAATGGTTGGATCAGTTCACAATTCCACCAGCAATGCATTAATGTCCCAATTTTGCCACATCCCCTCCAGCATTCATTACTCTCCCCTTCTCTCACACACATATAAATGCCAATGATTTAAGTGGATTTATTTTATATCTTGCAACTTTACTAAAGTCATCAATTATTTCAACTAGTTTTTTAGTTGATTTTCTAGGATTCTCCAAGTATAACATTAGATCATCTCCAAAGAAAGATAATTTAGTCCCCTCATTGCCTACTTTAATTCCTTCAATTTCTTTTCTTTCCTTATTGGTAAAAGCTAGCCCTTCTAATACAATATTAAATAATAGTAGTGACAATGGGCATCCTTGCTTCACTCCTGATCTTATTGGGAGGGTTTCTAACTTATTCCCATTGCAGGTGATACTTGCTGAAGGTTTTAGGCAGATACTACTTATCATTTCAAGGAATGACCTATTTATTCCCACGCTTTCTAGTATTTTCAAAAAGATTGGATGTTGTATTATGTTGAAGACTTTTTCTGCATCTATTGACATAATCATGTGATTTCTATTAGTTTGGTTATTGATAGGGTCAATTATGCTGATAGTTTTCCTAATATTAAACCATCTCTGCATTCCTGGTATAACCTCACCTGGTTATAGTGAATGATCCTTGTAATATATTGTTGTAATCTCCTTGCTAGTATCTTATTTTAAATTTTTGCCTTAATATTCATTAATGAAATTGGCCTATACTTTTCTTTCTCTGTTTTTGCTCTTCCTGCCTTAGGTAACAGTACCATATTTGTTTCATAAAAATAATTTAGTAGGATTGTTTCTCTGCCTATTTTCCCAAATAGTTTATGTAGTATTGGAATTAATTGTTTTTTAAATATTTGAAATAAGTCACTTATGAATCCATCTGTCCCTAGGGGCTTTTTCTTAGGGAGTTCATTGATGCCTCATTCAATTTCCTTTTCTGAGATGGGAATATTTAAATTTCTATTTCCCCTTTTGTAAGTCTGGACAATTTTTATTTTTGTAAATATTCATCCAAAAATTTCATTTAGATCGTCAGATTTATTGGCATATAATTGGGCAAAATAACTCCTAATGATTGCTTTAAAATTTCCTCTTCTTTGGTGGAGAGTTCACCCCTTTAATTTTTGATACTGATCATTTTATTTTCTTCTTTCTTTTTTTAAAATCAAATGAACTGATACTGACATTTTTTCATAATACCAACTCCTAGTCGTATTAATAAATTCAATTGTTCTCTTATTTTCAATTTTATTAATTTCTCTTTTACTTTTTAGGATTTCCAATTTAGTTTTAATTGAGGATTTTTAATTTGTTCTATTTCTAGTTTTCTTAGTTGCATGCCCAATTCATTGATCTGTATTTTCTCTATTTTATGAATGTAAGCTTTTCCCCTAAGTACTGCTTTGTATTCCAAAAATTTTGATGTTGTGTCCTCATTGTAACTCTCACTATTAAAATTATTGTTTCTATAATTTGTTCTTTGACCCAACCCTTTTTAGCATTGGATTATTTCATTTCCAATTAATTTTTTATTTGTCTTTCTAGGGAACTTTCTTGATTGTAATTTTTAATGTGTTATCATATTAAAAGGATATGTTTTTATTTCTGCTTTTCTGTATTTGGTTGTGAAGTTTTTCTGCCATAATAAAAGATCAGTTTTTGTGTGGGAGCCATGTACTGCTGAAAAGAAGGCATATTCCTTTCTACTCCCATTCAGTTCTCACTGGATATCTATTAGTTTTAACTTTTCTAAGATTTCATTCACTTTCTTTACTTCTTTCTTGTTTATTTTTTGTTTGATTTATCTAGGTCTGAAAGGAGAAAGTTGAGGTTCCCCCCAGTATAGTTTTACTGTCTATTTCCTCCTGAAGTTCATTTAATTTCTCCTTTAAAAATTTAGAGGCTATACCATTTGATGCATATATATTTATTATTGACATTACTACATAGTTTATAGTACCTTTTAGCAAGTAGTAATTCCCTAGTGATAAATGTTGGAGGGGATGTAGGAAAATTGGGACACTAATACACTGCTGGTGGAGTTGTGAATTGATCCAACCATTCTGGAGGGCAATTTAGAATTATGCCCAAAGACCTTTAAAAGATTGCCTGCCCTATGATCCAGCCATACCACTGCTGGTTTTTTACCCCAAAGAGTTAATAAGGGAAAATACTTGTACAAAAATATTGGAGAATGGTTGGACAAATTGTTGTATCTGATGGTGATGGAATACTATTGTGATCAAAGGAATAATAAACTGGAGCAATTCCATGTGAACTGGAAAGACATCCAGGAATTGATGCAGAGTGAAAGGAGCAGAGCCAGAAGAACATTGTACACAGAGACTGATATGTCATGGCACAATTGAGTGTAAAAGACTTTTCTACTAGCAACAACATAATGATCCAGGACAATCCAGAGGAACTTGCGAGAAAGATGCTATCCACATACAGAGAAAGAATTGTGGGAGTAGAATCACAGAAGAAAAAATACATGATCGATCACATGGTTCAATGGGGGTATGATTGGGGTTTTGGTGTTAAAAGACTACTCTAATGGAAATATGAATAACATGGAAATAGGTGTTGAACAAGTGGAATTGCTCTTTAGCTCTGGGAGGGGGAAAGGAAGAGGTTTGGGAAAAATCATTAGTCATATAACTATGGGAAAATATTACAAACAAATAAATAAATAATAACAACAGAAAAAAGAAGTATTTTCCTTGTCTTTTTAAATCAGATCTATTTTTGCACTAACTAGCTGAAATCATGATTGCTACTCCTGCTTTTTTTTTTACTTTAAATGATTCACAATAAATTCTGCTCTAGCTTCTTACCTTTACTCTGAGTGTTGGTCTTTCTGCCTCAAATGTGTTTCTTGTAAACAACAGATAGTAGGATTCTAGTTTTTTTTTTAAACCCTTAACTTCTGTGTATTGACTTATAGGTGGAAGAGTGGTAAGGGTAGGCAATGGGGGTCAAGTGACTTGCCCAGGGTCACACAGCTGGGAAGTGTCTGAGGCCAGATTTGAACCTAGGACCTCCCGTCTCTAGGCCTGGCTCTCAATCCACTGGGCTACCCAGCTGCCCCAGGATTCTAGTTTTTAATCCACTCTGCTATCCTCTTCCATTTTATGGATGAGTTCATCGCATTCACATTCATAGTTATGATTACCAACTATGTATTTTCCCTTTTGATCCTGGTCTTTTTCCTTTCACTCTGTCCCTCCTCACAGGTGTTTTACTTTTTATCACCCCCCCACCTCCCCCTTCCTTCTAATACCATCTACCTTTCCCTTGTCTTATTCCCCTCCTACTTCTCTATAGGGTAAGATAAGATTCTATACTCAGTGAGTATGGTTATTATTCCCTATCTGAGTCAGTTACAATGAGAGGAAATTTTAAGCATTGCCCATCACCATCTTCATCCTCCTCTCCACTGTAATAATTTTTTTACACCTCTTTTGGTGAGATAATTAACCCCATCCCATCTCTCCCTTCCTTTTTCTCCCAGTACAATCCTCTTTTTCACTCCTTGATTTTTTCTTTTGCTGATCATGTCATCCTAATCAACTTACTTCCATACTCTCTGTCTATGTATACTTCTAACTTCTACTACTGATAAAAAAATTTAAGAATTATAAATATTCTCTTTCCATGTAGGAATACATACAGTTTGGCCTTATTGAATCTCTTAAATTTTCTCTTTCTTATTTACTTTTTAAGGCTTCTCTTGAGTCTTGTGTTTGGACATCAAATTTTCTCTCTAGATATGGTCTTTTCATCAAGAAATCTTGGAAATCTTTTTTATTGAATGACGATTTTTTTACCCTGAAAAAATATGCTCAGTTTTGCTGGGTAGGTGATTCTAGGTTGTAAACCTACATCTTTCTCCTTCCAGAATAGCATATTCCATGCCTTCTGATCCTTTAATGTGGAGGCTGCTAAATCCTGTGTAATCATGACTATAGCTCCATGGTATTTGAATTGTTTCTTTCTGGCTGTTTACAGTATTTTCTCCTTGACTAAGTGGCTCTTAAATTAGGTATAATATTCCTAGGAGTTGTGTTGGAAATTTTTTTCTCAAGGTGATCTGTGAATTATTTTAATTTCTATTTTAATCTCTTGTTCAAGAAACATCAGGGTGGTTTTCTCTGATAATGTATTATATTATGATGTTGATTGGTTTTTTTTCTTTATCATTGCTTTATGGCAATCCAATAATTCTTAAATTATTTCTCCTGAATCTATTTTTCAGATCTTGTTTTGTCAAAGAGACATTTCAAATTTTCTTCTGCTTTTTTTATTCTTTTGATTTCATTTTATTGTTTCTTGAGGTTTCATGAAGTCATTAGCTTCTAGTTGCCCAATTCTAATTTTTAGGGAATAATTTTCCTCTGTGAGCTTTTGATCCTCCTTCTTTATTTGGCCCATTTCTTCTTGCATTGCTTTCATTTCTCTTCTCTGTTTTCCCTCTGACTCTCTTAATTGATTTTTGAAATCCTTTTGGAACTCTTCCAGAATCTAAGATCAATCTATATTTTTTCTTTGAAGCTTTGTGTGTGTTTGCTTGCTTTCACTGCCCCCCTTATGCATCTGTGCTTGCTCTTTGTCTCCATAAAAATTTTTTCATGGCTAGGTTTTTTTATGTTTGCTCATTTTCCCAACCTTTTTCTTGACTTTCACTTTCATTTTTAACATTAGGCTCTCTTCTCAGAGAGGATAGGGCACTCTATTAAATTCCAGTTCTTCCTTGATGCTACCCTTAGCTTTATTTCTGGATTTCTGCAAATTTCAGTTTCTTCTAAGGTGATATGATGTCCTATGGGCTGGGGGATCTGAAATCCACTTCCCACTACTGATTCAATCACCCCTTGAGACTGCTGATGGCTCAAAGTCTAGCTTCTGGTTTCAGCAGAAACTTTTGGTCTCACTCTAGGCTTGATCAAATCAGGCACACTGTGGTCTGCCTTGCCCTAGAACTCTGTTTTAAGTTTTGGTAAGGGCAAGCTAGGTCTGGGTTCCCATAGGCCAGCATCCTGGGGACTGTCTTCACTGAAAATCCAAGGTCCTAGCTCTTGGTTTACACTGACCTGGAGTGCCACAAAGTCTGCCTCAAACTGTGTTTCAGGTCCTCACTACAAACTTGGAGTCTAAGTCTTTACATTTATCATTTTCAATTTCATTGTATTCTACTTGTCCACATTTTCTAATCTGTTAAGATCTTATTGGATCCTAACTCTGCTATCTATGATTCTTTCTATCCTTCCCAGACTGTTGTCTTCTACACATCTGACATCCATTGCCTTCTTCCAAGTTATTGATTTTAAGATGTTAAACCAAATGGGACCTTTAGATGTGGTGATTTAAATGAGTTCAAGACTCTATTCATGCATAAATTTCCTCCTAGGATAATTACAAAATTTACAGATGTGGTCATGGAATCACTCTGGAACAATCTTATAGGAATCTGGGGAAAAAAAGAAGCACTAGAAAACAATAGGCAAAATTATCTAGATCATCAAAGACTAGAGGAAGGGAGATTCTAGACCCTAGAGGGAGTTTATTTTACTTTAAACACCATCAAATTTCCAATACTGATTATTTAAAAGATGGTTCATAAGCACTTAAAAAAGAAAGCAGTCATTGCTTGGAACTAGCATAAACTTCTTAAGCTCAACACATGCCACTCTAACCTTACTTCTTTGTTTTGTTAGGGTTGTTGAGACATAGTTTGATCAGTAAACATTTATTAAACATTTTCTGTGTTCCAGATATTATATGGAAGTGCTGGAAACATAAACAGAAAAGAGAAACAGTACTTGCTTTTAATGAATAAATGAATAAAAAAGTATTTATTTAGTGTTTCCCTTTGCCAGGCATCTTAAGAAGTGCTGGGGATACAAATACAGAAACAAAAATTATTTTTTGTCCTAAAAAAGGTTCCTTTCAAGTAGAGGAGACAATACATATATAGGAATAGTTGGATTGAAAATTTACAGGGAAGGTGATTGGAACCATAAGGGAGAGAATTGAAGTAAGTTTTCAAAACTGGAAGGGTTAAGGGAATGAGGCAGAGGAAAGGGGTAAGAGAAAAATCACTAAACCTGAGTCTTAATATCATTATCTGTTTAATGGGCACAATACTCCTTGCACAACTTTCTTTACAATTTTCTTGGAAAAATACCCTTTATACACTTAAAGTGCTTGAGCAATGGGTGTTATTATTTTTCTCCCAAAGATAGACTTCTCTAACTTTTTCTCCTTTGAGAAGGATATCCTTTATTGACAGACAGGAATAAGATTGTATAAGCAGAAGAAAAGACCAGGAATTTACCAGAAGAGTCCACCTCTGACCTTCCAGTGCAGGCAGGATTGTATTTCCCTGGGTGAGATAAATCAACTCAGAGACTTTGTGCCCTAGGTCTGAGTTGCCATTGTGTTTCAAGAGAATAAAATAGGGGTTAGGGAAGGAAAAGTTTGAGGACAGAGTGTGGGGGGTCTATTCTAGCTCAGGAGGCTGTTGCTGAACTGATGATAAAATAATAGTAATCACAGGATAAATTATATTATTTCAGTGTCACTATATAGTTCTACTGGGTTACTTTTTATCTGCATTCTCTGGTATATTTCTGAGACTATTTTTTCCCCTTGACAAAAACGTCTGATTCACAAAGACAGCCAGCATGGACACAACATGTTATCCCCTCCCTCTCCTCCCAACCGCCCCCCCCCACCCCATCTCTGCCTTTCAGAGCCTCTACCTTCCTTTAAAGCTTTACTGAGACGTCCTCTCCTATATGCACTCTTTTGTGATCCTCCCAGTTCGTGCTCCCTTTCACTCTCTGGGAAATTACTTTGTATTTTTTTAAACATATTTCATGTTTACTAACTTATTTACATGCTATCTTTTCTCCTTCTCCCCTGCTTTTTCCTCCTCCACCCTTGATAGAATATAAACTCCCCAAAGGGAGGACTCATTGTATTTTTATCTTTAGATCTCCAATGCCTAGCATTAGAGCTGTATCTAGAACCCTAGGTCTAGGGCCATATCCAGGGCAAGAAGAGTCAAGACTATCTAATCTAACATAATCATTTTATAGATGAGGAAACCAAGGGTGACCAAAGTGACTTGCCCAGGATTCGTTGTTATTCAGTCATGTCTGATTCTTTATGACCTCATTTGGGGTTTTCTTGGTCAAGCTACTGGAGTAGTTTGCCATTTCTTTCTCCAGTTCATTTGACAGATGTGGAAACTGAGGCAAGCCAATTTAAGTGACTTGCTCAGGGTAAAAAAGCAAGTAAATTTCTGAGGCCATATTTGAACTCAAGAAGAAGAGTCTTCTTGACTCTGAGCCCAGGGCTCTATCCACCAAGACACTTTGCTGCTCTTTGCCCAACGTTACATAGAAATTAAGCATTAGAGGTGGGATTTCAACTCAGATATTCTGATTCCAAAGTTAGCGTTCTCTTCACTATACTCCTAGGTATTTAGAACCATGGAATAAAACCTGTAAGTGACTTAGAGATCATTTTGTCCAACCTTTTCTATTTACAAATGAGGAAACTGAAGTTCCAAGTGGTTAAATTATGTGCCAGACAGGTGGGTGGAGCACTGGCTAGAACATCCAATCTAGAGTCAGGGAGACCTGATTTCAAATGTGGCCTCAGACTCTTGATTTGCTGTGTGATCCTGGGGAAGTTACTTGAACTTGATTGGCCTCAGTTTCTCCATATGTAAAACAAATTTAATCATACCACCTATCTCCCAGGGTTACCATGAAGATAAAATAAAGTATTATTTATAAAACACTTTCCAAAATTTAAAGCATTATATAAATGCTAGCTATTATTATTATTATTGTCCAGTCCCATAAAAAAGACTTTTTTTTTGCTAGTGGAGAAAGTCAAGATTTAAACCTAGTTCCTTTGTCTCCAAATCCAGTGTTTTTCCCACTGAGTTCCTCTATGAAGCTTAATTGTTGAATTGGATTAAATTGTTGTTTAGTACCCATATCCTTTCTCTTGAGTCTCCTATACTAGAAGCTTTTAATCTGGAGTCTATTTTTTTCCAAAAAATATTTTTGACGACTATTTAAATAAATTTGGTTTCCTTTGTATTCCTATACATTTTGTTATGTGCATTTAAAAATTATACTGAGAATGAATACTTAAGCTTTGAACTGATAACATAAATAAGGTTAAGAACTCTTGCCCTAGACTTATATTCAGTTTGGATTTGGGAAAGTGGGACATGGGCTATGCCTAACTCCAGATTCCTAAAGGTATTTTTGTATGTCATTAGAATTCTTCCCCACTAAAAAAAAAAAACACAAAAAAAATTTAGACTGTTTCCTAGGTAAAAAGCAGATAATGTTTAACCCTTTAGATTACGAAAAAATAGGGATGATTACTTGTACTATTGTTTGTACAGCCTTTTTACTAGGTTATGTTGGGATCTTTAATAAAGCCAGTAATAAAAGCCGGACAGGAAGATTCAGATGAGACTTTGAGCAGAAAAAGGTATTTGGCTGACTGACTTTCACTCACAATACTTTTAAATGAGATAGCACAGGGATGAGATGGATAAAAAAGAATAAAGAAGAGTTTGAGATGTCTACCTGTGATCGGTGTAGTGAGGATGCTGAGAGTTCTGAGGTCAAGGGCAATTGCACTGGGTGCTACTCATCCATCCACTTACACCCAGAAATAATTTGATTGATCAGAGGCATGAGTCAGTCAATCAGAATTTATTAAGCCCCTGGTGTGTGCCAGGCATTATAACAGATGGCAAAGATATAAAGATACAAATCAAACAATCCCTGCCCTCAGCTGATTTGATCAAGTGAAACAACATGTATCCACATGAGGAAATACAAAGTATATACAAAATTAATAAGGTAACTTTAGGGAAAGGAGAAGTCCTAACAAGGGGGTACTAGATAGGTGAGAAAGATCTCATTTAAGACATTGAGGAGAGGGGTGAGAGTATTTCAGGCATGAGAGACAGCTAGTATAAAAGGAGAGGTTTTTGAATGAGATTTGAGTGTTACATGAATTTTCTCAGGATATTCCGCTTTAAAATACAAACAAAGTATAATTAACTATGGATGACCCGGTACTTGATTGTTTTGAAATGACTGAATGGCTGAAAAGCTTTTTTAAGTGCCTACTCTGTAATATCACTATCAATAAGGAAGCAGCAATTAAGGGGCCCAAGAGGCACTAGGCACTGTCCAAGGTGCTTGTGATTCAAAGACAAAAATATTGTAGTCTTTGTCTTCAAGCAGCTTCCATTCTTCAATTAATTCCCACTAAAATTCTTATCCTGATACTTCATCTTTGGGGGTCCTGAAATCCCTGATATCTGACTACAAGTTTTGGAAGGTCTTTCCCAAATGGAAAGCCTTTGGGTCTGGATCTGGCAGATTTTGTGTATTTCATGCATTTATCAATCCTGCTAGGAACAGAAAGAAGCTCACTGCCAAAAGGTCAGCCACCAAGAGATGGTTATTTTGGGATACTGCTACTCATGAAAATGTATCCTAAGAGGTGAAAGAGCTGTGATCTGTTGGAGGAAGAGCCCCTGTGGATGAGATCACAGGCCTTTTGAATTACTGAAGAAGCAAATCTCACTCTTGCCAGTACAAGGTCTGGTAGTGACGTGACATCTAGACGAAGAAAACAAAGATTCTATCACTAAGAAAGCACTTTAAAGGAATCCTGGGTGATGGACAGCAAATGACCATCAAATGAACTGTGGAATAACCTTCTAGAGCACTTGATATGTCTGACAGTGTTTGAGTGAAGGACTGAGCCATCTCAGAGGAAATATAGCTATCCATTAGAACACACTTCAAACTTTTAGAAACTTTGTGCTGATTCACATAGCACACAGATGAAAGGAAGCATGCTGGGGAGCTAGAAAGCTCATGGTAAATGATTGGTCAGAATGAATAGGAAAGTATCTTAGTTTCTCTGTGACATAGATATATCATATGCCCTGGACTTATAGACCCTGGATTTTTATAAAGTTTTTTTTTTAAACCCTTGTACTTCGGTGTATTGTCTTATAGGTGGAAGATTGGTAAGGGTGGGCAATGGGGGTCAAGTGACTTGCCCAGGGCCACACAGCTGGGAAGTGGCTGAGGCCGGATTTGAACCTAGGACATCCCGTCTCTAGGCCTGACTCTCAATCCACTGAGCTACCCAGCTGCCCCATAAAGTTTTATTAAAAGAATATCTCTGATGAGATCATGAGTCTGGATTTTGGTTTGGAAAATGAAGAAACTGCCCTCTTGAAGGTCAACAACAGTGGGAGGTGAGTAGTGGTGGGTTCTTTGTCTTAAGTCATTGGTCCTGGGGACAATTTATTTTCCATAGAAATAAGGGAAGAATTGTTAAGTAAATTCCTTCCCCCTTCTCTCTCTGGAAAGGGCACTATTTGCCTTAATACCCTTGCTATAAAAGGATGATAAACACAATATATAATATTCACACCACCTTTCCAGGACATTAAATTTCTCAGTGGGTCTCCCTTTCAACTGTTGAGTAGTGTTGATTCTATTTCCACATTTCTTTCAACCTCTCCACTCATGTGGCCATCACTCTAGCTTAGGCCCTTATCATCTCTTGTCTGGACTATTCTCGTGGCTTCTTCTTCTTCTTTTTTAATCCTTACCTTTCATCTTGGAATCAATATGAAGTATTTTCCAAGGCAGAAGAATGATAAAGGCTAGGCAATTAGGGTTAAGTGATTTGCCCAGGGTCACACAGTTGAGAAGTAGCTGAATCCAAACTTGATCCCAGGCCTGGCTTTCTAGCCACCTAGCTGTCATGTCTTCTTAATTGATTTCCCTATAATAAGCCCTTTCTGTCTTGCCAATCCATTCTTTACACAGCTGCCAAAGGGATATTTTTCAAGTCTTGCTTTGTCATTTCCCTTCTCAACAAACTTCAGTAGCTCCCTATTACCTCTAGAATCAAATATGACCCACTCTGTTTGATACTCAAAGTCTGTTCCAAACTGACCTTGACTTGTTTTTTCCAGTTTCTGATTACACATTATTGCTCTTCATATACTCTGTGTTCCACTTAAACTAACATTCTTATTGGCTCTCCCATCTCTGTGCTTTTTTTCTTAGGTTCTCTCATATGTCTGGGACATATTCCTACATCACTTCATTTTTTAGAATTCCTAGACCTTTTCCAATCCCTCCCTTCCTAGATATCAGTGTCTTCTACCCAAAAATTAGTTTATATTCACTTGGTATATATCTTAAATATATTTATGCTTATGGTGTCTTTCTTTTTGCCTAGGGTCTGTGAATTTGTTTAAAAACAGTTTAACTGATTATATTAAACTAAAAAGTTTTTGTACAAACAAAAACAATGTAGTCAAAATCAGGAGGGAAACAACAAATTGGGAAAAAATCTTTATAACGAAAAACTCTGACAGGGGTCTAATTACTCAAATATACAAGGAGTTAAAGCAATTGTATAAAAAATCAAGCCATTCCCCAATTGATAAATGGGCAAGAGACATGAATAGGCAATTTTCAGGTAAAGAAATCAAAAGTATCAATAAGCACATGAGAAAGTGTTCCAAATCTCTAATAATTAGAGAAATGCAAATCAAAACAACTCTGAGGTACCACCTCACACCTAGCAGATTGGCTAAAATGAAAGAAGGGGAGAGTAATGAATGCTGGAGGGGATGTGGCAAAATTGGGACATTAATGCATTGCTGGTGGAGCTGTGAACTGATCCAGCCATTCTGGCTGGCAATTTGGAATCATGCTCAAAGGGCTATAAAAGAATGCCTGCCCTTTGACCCAGCCATACCATTGCTGGGTTTGTACCCCAAAGAGATCATAGATAAACAGACCTGTATGAAAATATTTATAACTGCGCTTTTTGTGGTGGCAAAAAATTGGAAAAGGAGGGTATGTCCTTCAATTGGGGAATGGCTGAACAAACTATGGTATATGCGGGTGATGGAATACTATTGTGCTAAAAGGAATAATAAACTGGAGGAGTTCCAGGTGAACTGGAGAGACCTCCGGGAACTGATGCAGAGCGAAAGGAGCAGAGCCAGAAGAACATTGTACACAGAGACTGACATTCTGTGGTAAAATTGAATGTAATGGGCTTCTGAACCAGCAGCAATGCAATGACCCAGGACAATTCTGAGGGATTTATGGTAAAGATGCTACCCACATTCAGAGGAAGGACTGCAGGAGAGGAAACATATAAGAAAAGCAACTGCTTGAACGCATGGGTCGGGGTGGACATGATTGGGGATGTAGACTCGAAACTACCATACCAATGCAACCACCAACAATTTGGAAATTGGTCTTGATCAAGGACACATGACAAAACCAGTGGAAATGTGTGTCGGCCATGGGTGGGGGGAGTGCGGGGGGTGAAGGGGAAAGTAGGAGCATGAAACATGTAACCATGTTAAAAAATGATTATTAATAAATGTTTAAAAAAAATAAATAATAAAAACAGTTTAACTGTATTTCAGTATAATTGATCTTCTTTGTAATCATCTGCATTTCATTTAACAGATTTAAAAGCTATGTTCTGTGAAGACCAAAGGTCTAACCAGATCGCCAAAGGGTTCCATGATACCAAGAGGTTCTATGACCTAGACAAAATGTAAGCTCAATAAAGGCAGAGAAAGTTTAATTTTGTCATAGTATCCCCAATACCTTGCACAATGCCTTCCATGTAATAGATGCTTAATAATTGTTAATTGATTTAATCTTTATAACACATTTAATGATACTCATTCACAAAATAAAGAAAACACAAGAAAGAAAAAATATTCAGAATAAGGACTTAGAAACAAAAATATTTTATGGGACACTTGGCAATTTCCTCTTGCAGCATTCATGTTGAACATAGGCAAAAAGACTATACTCATTAGATAGTGAGGTCCTCAAGGACAAGGACTGAGGGACCATCCGTTTCAATCTCTTATTTCCATAGCAGTGTTCAAAGTACAGGTGCTATCTATACTACTGCTATTAGAAACATGTTCTAAGATCAAGGCTAGAGGAGAAAGCCGTAGATGTAATAGCTTTTGTTCTATTGGTTCTTTCTCTTAAGCCTATAACTCTTTACAACTCCTTATCCTTAAAAAAGAAAAAAAGAGTGATACTAAAAAATAAAACAAACCAAAAAAAAATTTTTTTAATTCTAGCCCCAACTCAATTTTTCATTTCATCTTAGTAAAGTGTAAACTCCTTTAGGGAAGGGACTATTATCTTTTTTTTAAGAATCTGGTGTGCTTAGCACCTAACATAGGGCATGGTACACAGTAGGACCTGAATAACTATGTATTTCATGCATTTAAGGACTTTACTTTCCATAAGTTTTTCTCTAATGTTGTTCTATGCATAGGACCCCAGTTTGCTCTGTGGCTCAGAAATATGACGTACTACCTCACCTTACCCTTTTATTTCCTTAAAACAAGTAAAAAAATCCCCAAAGTCCCACTTTCTCCAGGAAGATTTCCCTAATTTGCCCACCCAGTTTCCTCATCTGAAAAATGGGGAGGGGATAGACTATAAAGCAAGTATTTTGAAACCCATTTTGTGTCATGAATCCTTTTGGCAGTCTGGTAAAGTTTTGGACCCCTTTTGAGAATAAAACCTTTTATTAGACAAAATAAAATCCATGAAATTAAAAAGGAAGCAATTATATTAAAATATAATTATTAAAATATATCAAAATATGTTCAGGAAAACAAGTTCATAAACTCCAAGTGAAGAACTCCTTTGCTTGACGTCCTGTTCAGCTATTGATCTATGATTCTATGACTTCATCAATGTAAGATCCTCCTAACATGAAAGTTAGATAGACAATTTGTCTATATTTTATGTTCTTAAAATCAGCTGGGATACTGTGAGTCTGAATGACTTGTCCAGCAACACATAGTTGGTATGTATCAGAAGCAAGACTTGAACCAAGGTCTTACTGGCCCTAAGGCCAATGTTCTATCTTTTGTTGCTTCTCTGCCAAATGTGCCTCTGATAAAGAAGTTAAGCTTGCTACCATAAACAACAATTCATATTTAAATCTCCCATGAGTCAGTATTCTCATGAGTACAGCCTGACACTCCCCCAAGTCACAAAGTAGGGATGTCCTAGATCAGCTCTTCTCATACTCTGCCCAATGACTGCCATGAGCATGATGGTAGGGAGGGGAGAGGGTGAAGGAGGAAGTTTATTCACTCAGGTAGCTCAAGTTGTTCAAGTTTTTGTGCAATGGCTGGATTTGCAGCAATGATGAAAGACTTAATAAACAAAATTGAACTTGTGCGATTCCAGTCACTAGGGTATCTTGGGGAAGAAACTGGCAGGGTGGGTTCAGGAGACCTTGGTCTGATTCTGCCAGTATCCCAGTGGTGGGACTAGGGACACAATGATCTCATCCCATGAGGAATGGTTACCTTGTCCTAGAGAACTCACTCCCAGGCAGTCCTTCCAAGCCTAACATTCTAAGACTTCATCAATGCCCAATGGGAGGCAGGATGTTGCAATAACAAGTCTAGAAAACTGATGTAATAACATTTTGCAATTCAATATGAAAAGCAAAATGAATGACAGTTAGCTATTTAGAACTTGGAATGAGCTGAGCTTGGCAGAGGCTAGCAGGTGCAAATTCAGTTGATGGAAGAGTATAAAAGGAGGATCTGAACTGAGACAGATATCTCAATTTTTTTTTAAACCCTTGTACTTCGATGTATTGTCTCATACGTGGAAGAGTGGTAAGGGTGGGCAATGGGGGTCAAGTGACTTGCCCAGGGTCACACAGCTGGGAAGTGGCTGAGGCCAGGTTTGAACCTAGGGCCTCCTGTCTCTAGGCCTGACTCTCAATCCACTGAGCTACCCAGCTGCCCCCCAGATATCTCAATTTTGAGAGAGGGATTGGTGGAAGGTCTTGGTTGGGCTTGGGTAGGCCAAAGGTCAACTTGAGATACCAGCAACCAGCACTGATCACTTCCACAGTCTCAAATCCTGTGTTATCCTATACTGAACATCCTGATTCTAATTCACTCATCAAGAAGAAGGAACATCATTTACCATCAAATAACCTGATTCAGGTTGAAGCAGTCCAGCTCTGCCAGGCTGGTAACTGGCAAACTAACCATTGACAACTGACAAACCTGAATACCCTGATTACCTTCAATTCATATATCATCTTTGTCATCAATAGCTTAGGCCAAGGATCTCCTATACTCCTCTTCCCCATAATTTCCCTACTTCCCTCCCCAAGCCTGTTATTATTAAATCTCTATACTCACCTGAAATGAATGCCATCTTTACCCTAGAAATTAGTGAATATACCCTTGGGTATTTGAGGGAAGAGGAGATTTATTTCACTGTAGAAAAGTCTGAATCCTAGTCAACCAGCATTATCCATATTGTGCTGGGATAGACAGTTAGAAGTAGTTGTATATTCTTAACTACAGAATCTTCACTTGACTATCTAACCTGGGACACTGTTACACTGAAGTTGGGTGCAGCAGATTCACTACAAACATTCCTGTGGAGTCCTTTGTGTTTCACTACCACAACTTGTGTGTTACACCTAGGAATCTTCCACACTCACTTAACTTCAGCCTTCATAACATCAGGATACATATAACACTGACTAATTCCATTTCCTCCCCTACCTGACTGCCAGCATCTGCCCTTGGTGACTGCTGATAAATAGTTCACTTGAAATAATCCTCTCTTGACATACCTAAAATTGTAATTGCTTAAGGATATGGAGGATCATGTAGCTGCACCTGGCAAATAACTATATCGACTACACTTATTCTGCATTCTTGTCCTTACTACTGAAGCAAAGAAACCATGAAGAGAAGGGATGGGGAGCAGCTTTATTATATGTTTCATCCTTCTAGATGAAATTCAATTCATTTCAATTCAAACTGATAAATATTTAAGTGCCTACTATGTGCCAGATCCTATTATAAACTGGGGAATACAAAGTCAAAAACAAAGTAGAACCTGCCCTCTAGGAGCTTACATTCTACCGAGAGAACAATATGCTTACAGACAATGGGGTATTAAATGGGGTATTAACAGAAATTTAAACAGTAACAATAATTTAAAGGGGGGCAGCTAGGTGGAACACTGGATAGAATGCAAGATCTAGAGGCAAGAAGATTCATTTTTATAAGTTTAAATCTGGCCTCAGGCACTATCTATGTGACACTGGGCAAGACACTTGACCCTGTTTGCCTTAGTTTCTTCATTTGTAAAATCATCTGGAGAAGGAAATGGCAAATCACTTCAAAATCTCTGTCAAGAAAACCCCAAATGGGGTCATGGGTTAGACACAACTGAACAAGAATTAATGATTAGAGGGTTTGGCATAGAATTACTATGCCAACATAATGTTATGTAAGCTGAGTTTTGAAGGGAGCTTGAGTTTCCAAGAAGTAGAGAGGTCAGGAAAGATGGGATAGGAGACAGACTATAGGGCAGAGATGGGAGATGAAACATCAGAGTCAAGTAACAGCAAATAAGCTGGTTTGTCTGGAATGTAGGCAATATGATAAGGAATAAAATTGGTCTGGAAAGAGTAGTTGGAATCATATTATGAAGGGGCTTTAAGTACACAAGATTATGGTTTTATTTAATTCTAGAGTTAATAGGGAATCACTAACAATTCTGGTGTAGGAGTGCACAATCTTACTGTGGTAGGGCCTGACACAAGAGGTTAAAGAGCAATACTTGGGGGTCAGTGATATAGCGAAAACAGGAAAAAGCCTGGCATTTCATAGGGGAAGTATGCTGTTGCATCTAGGAAGACATATGTACCAGGTTTTGCTATTTGGGCTTTAACCTATCTTCTATGGGCCTTGTTTCCTCATTGCAAAATAAGAGGGTTTAGACTGGATAACCTCTAAGGTCCCCTCCAGTTCTACATGTATCACCATATGAAGAAAAATGCGATAGTGTTGCCAAGGCTTGGCCCTATGCCCACACTCCCTTAAGTTCACAAACAGTATTATTATATTTAGAAATTCTTTGAAACTATGATAAGAAAAGAAGCAATCAATTCAGAGAAATATTTGATTCAAATATCTTTGATAAAAGACTGATGACTAAGATCTATAGGGAACTAACACAAACAGATAAGACCAAAAGCCATTCCCCAACAGATAAATGATCAAACAATAAAAAACACACATTTCTCAAAAGAAATGCAAACTATTAAGAATATTGTGGAAGATTATTCCAAATCATTAATAACTTATGAAGAGAAATGCAAATTAAAACAACTTTGAGGGATCACTTCATACCCAAGAAAGCTAACAAAGCACAGCTATATCATGGAATTTGAGAAAGGGCAATGCAATGAATGAGGAATAGTCACTTTTGCCAATGGTAACTCTTTTTATCTAAAGGGAATCTCACTTCTATCCAGATTCATGGTTGGATGTCCCCCATACTGATGGCAAACATATCTCTCTGCTCTATGCCTTGTTCTATACTAATGATCAATAGTCTTTCAAAACTTCCTCTGATACCACATATTACAAGGAAGTTTGGGTAATTTTCATGTATGTGTGGAAATCTTTTTTTAAGTCCCTATAGATGGTAAGAGTCTTCAGAGGCTCCCATTTTCAGCTCACACTATTTTGATTATATCAAGCCCCAGAACATCACAGGGTCTCTTAAAAATGACCTCAAAGATCACTCAAACATGTCCAAGTGGATACAGACAGACTGCCTGTTCTCTAGATGGTAGGCAGGTAGATAAGCCATTCAGTGGGCTGGGGTGTTTGTGTGTGTGGTACTAGAGGTGCAGAACTAGATATGCCTTCCCAGATATGGCCAATGTCTTGACTAATTTTGGTTGACCTCATATAGTTATCATAAAGGAGGATTTTTACTGAGGAAAAAGAGATGCCATTTGGTGGATGGAGACAGAGATGAGCATAATAGCATCAAAGTATTTTCAAAGTTAAAAAAAATAACAAAATGAAAGATATTGGCTATGTTGTATTAAAATTTATGGTGTTTTATATAATAGTCATATAATTGCTAAAGTTTGTAACTATGATTCAGATATATCCTAAAAATGCAATAGTATTAAGGATAATTAAAGCTGAGGGTCTCCCAAAGGGCAATGGATAGACACATAGTGGGGCTTAAGTAAGCTGTTGCATATCACCAGTGAAGGAGAAGGAGGTTAAAATATGACATCAAAGAGATGCATAACTTGGAAAGAAAATGAGCCTGTTATGTAGTGAGAATGAGAAATGGCCAGTGGACATCCATTGTGCTCCATTACTATCCACTGTATATCAAGAGATCTAGAAGAAGGTCACCAACATTTTGGCTGGATCCTTTGTTGAGGAATTAGAGGAGGATGTAGATAAGAGGGAATTTGGAAGTCATCTGGTCCAACCTCATTCTTTTATAGATGAGGAACCTAGGCCTATGGAGGTTACAGGGTTTGCCCAAGGTTTCACAGTGATAGATGATGACTACCAAATAGAACTTACCCTCTCTGCTAATCCCTTCCAACTTTGCCAAATGGAGTCTTGGTTCAAGATCCTGTGATCACAGATAGAGAGCTGTAGGGCCACTAGGCCATCAAGTCCCATCCTCTCATTTTTCAGATAAGAAAACTGAGGTACGAATATGAACAAATTCCCCTTCATTCTTGAACTCTTCATCTCATAGTCTGTTCACCCTTCTCCCTCCTAAGACTAATGGAAACTGCATTTCCCTCACCACACAAAGTCTTTGTCACCTTCTTTTGTTGCTGACTACTCCTTTTCTCATTTACAGCCCACCAGTACCCACAACTCACAAGATTTGGAGAAGGTGACCTATATCTTGTTCCCCATGACCACTTCCAGAACCATCTTCTGCTCCATGTCATTAATAAATTATTCTTTGAAGTTTACATTAGTTGATTTACATCAATAACTAACCAACAATTTAGGACCCACATTCCACTCTGCTCAATGGCTTCAATACCTGGCTTTGTAGGCTGGGTCTTTAACCCAAACCTTGAACTCATGCTTGGGGACTTAGTTCTTTTAACATCCTTCAAACACCTAATCACCCATGACTTCCACTTCCATTCTTCCTCAACCATTCATATGGAGATCATGCCAAGACCTGAACCTGCCCTTCCTCCACAACCCCAAATCCTGGAATTTCCCTCTTTCTGATCACAATCTTTTGGCATCTCTTGCTGTTTTAAACAGTCCCAACCCCTTCTTTACTCTCCTAATGCTTCCTTAAACCTTTCTTGTTCTTCTGATCCATAGCCCCATGCTTTGGGTTTAGTTTCCTACTTTCCTAGATCTGAAAAGTGAGAGGCAATATTGTGAGGTAGAAAGATCCCACCTCAGACCCTTACACTTAACTAAGGGCAAATTACTTAATGTCTCTGAATCTCAGTTTCCTAATCTATAAAATGGGATGATAATATCTGTCTCCAAGGGTTATTTTGAGGATCAGATGAGATGAGGCATGTGATGCCCTTGGCAAACCTTAATATGCTAACTAAGCATAAACTATTATGATTATAATTATTATTCTGTTTACTGGATATGTGGTTTTATTGGTAGAATAATGTAGTGGTTAGAGGACTGGCCTTAGATTCAGGAAGAGGACCTAAGTTCAAATTCTACCTCTAACACATATTGTCTGATTGACTCTGGATAAGTCAATGAGCCTTACACAGTCCCATGTGACTCTCTAAGATGATAAATTCACAGAAAAAATGTGGATCAGCATTGTTAGGGGAAATAGTTCTCTGGGATTTCCCCACACTAATGAAATCATAGGTTTATTTCCTTCTCTCCCAAATTGTACAATTATAAATATGTGTGCACATACACAAAGAAAGTGCTTTGTATACCTTAAAGTGATACATATAACCTAGTTCTTATTATGGTTATATACATATATATATATACACAAATATATACATATATTTGCATATACATATAATGTTGTTGTTCATCTTTCATTTTCAAAAAGGACCAATAATGTCACGTGGTGATGACTTGACTTGTGCTTGAATTGGATTTAAGTGAGCCAGGGCTGTGCAAAGTTGTCAGCTTCATTCTCCCTTTCAAAGCCTTTGAAGTCTAATGGCAAGACAGAAATCAAGAAGACTGGTGATAGCCTAGGATGCCGTGGATGACTTTGTCATTTTTGAAGTCTGACCAAGCTTTATGCTTCACAGCTCATCTTCAGCTACCTTCATGGCCATTGGAACAAATTGTTCTCATTCACCCATTCTATCAGGGGAAGTCTTCACATGCATGGGGTAGATATTCCCTTAATTCACTGATGAGTTTGAGATCTGTCACTTATCTTTAACCTGGCTTAACCCAAATGGCTTTATCAAGGTGTGGTCTCTGTGCATGCTACAGTTTCTTGGAACCACAGGTAAGAATTGGGTCAAAAGTCGATGAGCAGCCCTGAAAAAGGCCAAGCAAGTCCTCACCCTAGAGGTGCTAGTCTCCCTTGAACTCTTCATAAAGCCCATGTACACACATGATATGTATTAGATAGATAGTCAACAGATGATTGATATACCAGTAAATGATAGATAGATAGATAGATAGATAGATAGATAGATAGATAGATAGATAGACCAACTAGTAGATGATAGATAAAAGGTAGATTGGTAGATGATAGATAGAAAGATAGACACGCTGGTAGATAATAGATGATATATGAGAGAGGCAGAGAGAGAGAGAGAGAGAGAGAGAGAGAGAGAGAGAGAGAGAGAGAGAGAGAGAGAGAGAAACAGAGGGACAGAGACACAGAGAGACAGACAGAGACACAGAGAGAGAGAGACAGACAGAGAGAGGTCAATCTTTTGAATAGGTTTTTGTAATCTTGAGGCACATCTCCACATTTCCCATTTAAGTTTTTCCCAGGAAAGCTTCTGCAGTAAGACAAACATAACAGAGAGCTAGTGTTTGGCTAAAACATGAGCCTTGGATGCTGCTACCCTTCACCCCTTTCTCATGGCATTAAGGCTGTGGGCTAAGCTGCTGGATTGTATAAGCCCTCTAAACAGAGCGGCACTATTCAACTGTTAAGCAAGCAGAGGCTCTCTGAGCTCCCATCTCCCTCTGGAATCCCTCTTTACATCTAAAGAGGCTACACACAGCCCAGATTTGCCTTCCTCAGAGTTCTACTCCCTGGCACCAATTTTCTGTTTTAGAGGAAGTCCAATGTTGCCAAGGGAATCTTCACCTCTGCCACCCATACTAGAGCCACATCTTTAGTAACAGAATGCAAGACTCACAAAAACCATTTAGAAGTCTTCAACTTGGATGACAACAACATTCACCACAAGTACACAGAGGAAAATCTAGAGGCACTTCTCCAAGCAACCGGCCATTTCTCATACATAGTCTTCTATTTCTCAACCCTGTGCCTTCACATAGACTGAATCCATATTTGGAATGCTCTTTCTCTCTTCATCTCTGCCTCTTGGAAAGCCTACCTTCTTTCAAAGCTCAGCTAAACAGATATATTCTACTTGAAGCCCCTCTTGTTACCCCTGGTTTCCAGTGCCTTAGGACCTCCTTCTTTCAAATTTCCTTGTATTTATTCCCCATATATTTTGAACTTACATATACACATCAATGCATTTTTCCTCAAATATGTGGCAAGCTCACTGAGGGCAGGATTTTTTTTTCATTTTCTTTGTATCTTCAGTGCCTAATACATGATAGGCACTTAATAGATGCTTGCTGAATGAACAAATGAGGTGTCATGCCAAGGCTCAGCATTGTGGGTGATCATTTCTCTCAGTTCCAGATTCTCTGACTATTGATCCCTTCTTTACTTCCTTGTAGGTAGAGAGAAATATACAAAACCTCATGCAGTGAACTCTGTAGGTATATAAAACCTAAAGGGTTCCATAAACTAAGGAGGGACTTCTATCAGTGGGGTATGCTTTCAGGGGAAGGCAGAGAAATGCAGTGAATTAAGTGTTGCTCTTGGAGTCAAGAATCCTCGTATTTAGATCTGGCCACTGATGCTCTTAGAAATATCATCCCAGACTCTTAAATCAACTGTCTTTCTCAGTTTTAAGTTTCCTCCTCTCTAAAGTAGGGATAACTATCCGCCTTCATAAGTCTAACTGCTGTCAGACTCAGATGAGATACTGCATGACAAGTGCTTCATAAGCTTTTAGGAAATCCAGAAAAGTCCATTTATTGTTATATTGACTTGGAACACATGGACACACTTAAGTGGGAAATATATGCCATTATCCAGACATTTCAAACTTCAAACACTTGTGAGGGAAGGTTTTATTTTTACCTAAATTATTGAGACTAACCTGGTTTATCACATATAAGCAATAATGATTTAATTTTCTTCTCCTGCCAGGGTTAAAAAAAAAGGCATTGAGTGTGAGGGGGCATTCACGAACTGCCACCATCTCATTCACATTCAAGGCAAGCCCACCCGCTGTCCTCGAACACAGTGTTTTCCTTCTCACATCTTGCCTGGCAAAGGCTACACTGGGAAGCTACCCTTCCAAATGTTTTCTGGAAGGGAAAGGATATTTTTTGCTTTTGCTCCAAGTCCTGGGAGGTCTCAATGCCTTATTTCTTAGCATTTTTAGTTTAAAAAAATAATGGTGCCTTCAACAGTCACCAGAAAACAGACTGGCAGAAGGGAAGGGTTCTAGCTAGCTGAATTTTCTGCTTGTCTTAGTTAATGATCAAGCCTCTCTTTTCTCAATCTATCTGACTGGATAGCTTTTAAAAATTGTCCTGGGTTTCTTTCTTTCTTTATTTTTAGGCAATAAGGATTAAATGACTTTCCCAAGGTCATGTAGCTAGGAGGTGTCTGAGGCAAAATTTGAACTCAGGCCCTCCTGACTTCAGGTCTGGTACTCTATCTACTGTGCTATCTAGATGTCCCTGCTCTTCCTTATTGAGTATAAACATTGAACAATACTCTATTTTTTCTATGTTGAGTCAGAAATGTCAATATGGGAGGACCTGGAGTCAAGAAGATTTGGTTTCAAAGACTTCCTTAGTTGTGTGACCATAGGCAAGTCACTGAACCTCAGTTTCCTTACCTGTAAAATAAGGGTGCTACTTGTAATGGTGAAGTTCAAATGTTTTAGGTATCAGGGAGTCATTCACTGACTAAGTACTATGTTGTATAGTGACTAGGATCCTGGGCTTAGCCTCAGAGAGCCCTAGTCTTAAATCCTGCCTCAGATAGTTTTTGGTTGTGTGGCCCTCGGAAAGTCACTTCAGCTTTTGTTGCCTTATTTTACTCATATATAAATAAAGAAGGTGGATTCAATGGCCTTGAAGATTCCTTCTAGCTTTAAATCTATAATTTAAAAAAAATCTATGATTTTGGTATTCCACTGAAATTTAGACTTTTATCAAAGTCACCATTTTAATAAGAAGAGCTAACATTTATGTAATGTTTATTCTATGCCAAATACTTGGCTAAGTAACATTTGATCCTTACAACCACTGTGGGAGGTAGGTGCTATTTTTATATCCATTTTACAGATGAGGAAAACTCAGTAAAGTGACTCTCCAGGACCACCCAGCTAGCAAGTATCTGAGGCTGGATTTGAACTCAGCTCTATGCTGACCCCAGGCCCAGTATTCTATCCACTGCTCTACCTAGTTGTTCCATATGAGTCCAATCCTTCCCAATTGGTATGGTCTTCCCTTTGAGACTACATTCCATTTCTAGTGGTAAGGCAAAAATCAGGATGATTGGCAATGGCTCAAGATAAAATGGATGGCCTAGAGTCTTCAATGTCTGACAAGCTCCAAACACTCCACAGTCTCAGTTTTAGCCCCCTTCATGGCCCTTGGAATAAATTGTTCTCACCTGCCCTTTTCCCCAGGGGAAGTCCTCACATGTGTAGGGTTGACATCCTCCTAACTCACTGAGGGTTTGTGACTCAGAAATCAAAGGACCAACAACCTTCCATTTACTCTACATATATCTGATATTTTTGATGTTTGTTGGCATGTTGTCTCCCTCCCCCTTCCACATTTGAATGTGATATCTTAGAGGCTGGGAGCCATGTTTTTAACTTTATTCGTACCTCCAGCACTTTGGACAGCGACTGATATACAAAGAGCACTTACTAAATGCTTGTTGACAGTCAAGTTATTGACAGTCAAATGGCTATTTTAAGAATAAAATGAAATCACATACATAAATTGCTTTGCAAACTTTAAGACTATATATATATATATGTTTATATATATATACACACACACTCCTTATTTCAAAGATGGCAAAGGAAAAGAAATTACTTTTTCTTACTAATTGCCCATATCTCTTTAGCACTTTCAAGTTTACAAAGCAATGACTTATGTTGTCTCGTTTCATCCTTGGACAAGCATGGATGCTATTATTATTTCCACTAAACAGATGAGGAAACTGAGGTTCATGGAAGTGAAGGGTCTTGTTCAGAGTCACATACCTAGTTAGTTAGAGGTAGAATTTAAATGCAAATCTTTCTGTCTCTAGTTTTAGTACTCCATTTACCACATATCTAGGAAACACCAAAGGTAGAGAAGCCACCCACAAGCAATCAACAGACATTTATGATGTGCCAACTATCTGACTGGGCAAGAGAGGTCAGCCTCAATATGTCCTCCTGACTCTAAGACAAATTCATCATGTCACCTTGTTTTCTTGTCAATTCTCTCATTCTTTTAAAAAAGTGGAATGTGGAAACATTCTACTTAGTGGAGACTGAACTCTGATTAACCAATTAGCAGTGTGATAGAGTGGGAAACACCATAAATTTAGAAAGAGACAATCTGGATTTGAATCCTGCTCCACCATTTATTAACTAACTGTTAGACTTTGTAACCTCTCTAGATCCCAGGCTCTTCTTTTATTAAGCAAGAGGTTAGATTCAATGTCTATATCCAACCATTTCAGGTCCAAATCTGTGATCCTATGAAATGTCAAGGGATTGAAATACAGGCACCCCTTTCCCATCATGGGGATTAGGGGAGTGGTGCCCCTGAAATCTGGAAAATCTACTTAAAATTGTTTTGTTCCTCCCTTTGTTCCAGAGAATGCCTGAACTTTTTTCTTCTTTAATGAGTGTTTACAGTAAAATAAACTATGTATATTTATAGTATTAAAAGATAAAATGTATTTTACAATATTCTACATATTTTATGCATTTCTGGGTTTCTAAACTTTTTTCTATGTTCTTACCTTCTGTCTTAGAATGAATACTGTATATTGGTTCCAAGGCAGAAGAGCTGGGCATTGAGAGTTAAGTGACTTGCCCAGGGTCACACAGGTAGGAAGTATCTGAGACCAGATTTTAACCCAGGACCTCCCATCTCTGGACCTGGCTTTCAATTCACTAAACCACCTCGATACCTATGTCTACCTGCAATATACCCAAACCATGATGGGGGAAAATATGATGTGGAAGGAATAACTGTAGTACCTTTCCTATTGGCATTCTCTTGATGCTAATGGGACAAGGCATATATCATCATTCCCATTTTTCATACCTGTAAACTGAGGCACATTGTGACTCTTGCACAAAGGTACTTAATAAATGTTTTTGATTGAAGGCTTACAACTACCTGTACATGGCTAGTTTTAGCAATCATGCAGATGGTCTATTCCTGACTGCAGGTATCTCCCACTTCAATAAGCTGCTAAGCATTCAGCCAACCTATATTTTCTCACAGTCCCCTTAGTCCTGGCCAATGAAACTGAAGGGATTCTGAAGCATTTCTGTGTCTTTCAGTGATTTGGGGAATTGAGTCAAAAAATCATCAAAATTCCTATCTTTGATTTCAAGCTCCTAATAATCCCTGGCTCCACTGCAGAAGGAATGCAGTCTCTCATTTAATAAATTTCCCCACACCAGGCTCTCCCATCAAGCTTGATTTCCAGTGACATTTCCCCCCACTTTCTGAAAGCCCCATGCAGGATATTACAATCTAACCAGGTTGGTATTTCCCCTCAGAAATCAGATGACAAAATCAAAAAAGTGAACAGGTTTTTCGAGATGGTTACTTGTCTCTGCAAGTCGTTGCTCTGACACGGGCTGAATCAAATCGTCTGAAGCTCCACGAGTGAAGTTTTGTCCAAAGTTGGCACCACTGACCTGCAAACCTGGATTTTTTTTCTCTCTGAGTGCCTCTGAAACCTTGAAACACGAATACAGGGGGGAAAGAGCAGTGAGAAAACGAGAGAAAGGAAGAATGATGGTAACCTTGCTGGCTGTTCTCTCTCTTTGAAAGAAATCATCTTGTTTGCAAAAAGGTCCAAGGCTGATGAGCCGAGCGATGAGTCTGGCTGGCCCAGCAAGGCTTCCCAGAAAGTTGAGAGTTTAGGCCTTTGTGGCCAAATTTGTACTAAAGGGACTCATTGAACAACAACTTGTGTGGGTGCAGTGAAGGCCTCTAGCTAAAAAGGGGAAGCTGACCTGCGGGATGAGTGTAGGGGGTCACCCATTTGATGTGGGATGTATCTTCAGGCCTTTCGGGGTGGCCTCTTCTGTGGTTCTTTCAATGTGACTGCCTCTCTGACCTGTGAGCCTTTTAAGTACAGTGGGAAGCTTCATGAGCCAAGGAAGCTAGAGCTTAACCAGTCCCCTCTAATTTGTTTATGAACCATTCATTCCTCAATTTAAACACCAGAGAAGAAAAGGTGCCCCATCCATCCCCCGAATATCCCTCATTTTCACCCCCTAAACTGCCCAGATGCTCCCAGAAATACTCATGGAATGAAATAATTTCACTTTGTTAAGAACTAATAAATCATCTGGTGATTTGGGTCAGCATAAGTAGCCTCCTTACATAGGTTCTTTTCAGTTGATCAGAAGGTCACTGAGAACAACAGCTGAATTGTGTGTGTGTGTGTGTGTGTGTGTGTGTGTGTGTGTGTGTGTGTGTGTGTGTGTTCTAGGTTGCCGTTATGCACAGGTCTGTTTCTTTCTCCTTTTCATTTCTTCTTTTCTTCTTAAAACCCTACCTTCCATTTATGAGAAAGAAAACTAGCCACATTCAGAGGAAGAACTGTGGGAGGAGAAACACAGAGGAAAAACAATTGCTTGAACACATGGGCTGATGGGGATATTATTGAGGATGAAGACACTAAACGATAACTTAGCCCAACTATCAGTAATATGGAATTAGGGCTTAATCAATGATACACATAAAACCCAGTGGAATTGTGCGTCGACTAAGGGGAGTTAGGGGGGTTTGAGGAGAGGGAAAGAACATGAACATGTAAATATGGGAAAATATTCAAAATAAAAATAAAAACAAAAAACAAAAAAACATGGGGGCAGCTGGGTAGCTCAGTGGATTGAGAGCCAGGCTTAGAGACAGGAGGTCCTAGGTTCAAATCTGGCCTCAGACACTTCCCAGCTGTGTGACCCTGGGCAAGTCACTTGACCCCCATTGCCTACCCTTACCAATCTTCCACCTATAAGTCAATACACAGAAGTTAAGGGTTTAAAATAAAAAAAAAATAAATTAAAAAATAAAACCCTACCTTCCATCTAAGAATCAATAGTGTATATTGGTTCCAAGGCAGAAGAGTGGGAAGGACCAGCAATGGGGGTTAAGTGACTTGCCCAGAGTCACACAGCTAGGAAGTATACAAGCTCATATTTGAACCTAGGACCTCCTATCTCTAGGGCTGGCTCTCCATCCATTGTGTGACTTAGCTGCCCCCTTCCTTTTTTACTTCTAAAGATATTTTCTTAAGGGACTGTCATGCCTAAAGGGATGTGCTAAGTATTGGGGAAGACACAAAGTTTAGACACGCAACACTTCTCTAAAATTTCAAGGAGCTACTCCCAAAGTAAGGAAAAAGTTCACCACTCTTCAGAAATGTTAATTTTCTCTTTCCAGTCAGCCAAAGAAAATGTTTTGTTTTACATGAAAGTATAGTAGAATAAAAATTTCTTCAGGGTAGATGCTATTTCCATTTTGCCTTTCTCAGTGACTACCACTAGCCCTTCAATCAATCAATCAATCAATAAGCCTTTATTAAGGGCCTAATATGTATTTGACTCTGTCCTAGACAAATCTTCCTAAATCTGAAATCAGTTCTCTAGCCACTGTATCACACTACCTCTTAACATTTCCTACACTTACTTTGATATATTCAGGGGTCTATGGTTTCCCATCCAAGCCTACTCATCCCATCAAGCCTACTCATCCTGTGGTACTCTTGGCCATACTCTTCCAAGAATCCCAAAGGATCTATTAAAAGGCCTTCTTCTGAAGTTCTTGCTATTCCATAAATGCCAATGGAACACACAAACTACTCATCAGTTATCCTATATTCCCACTCAAGGTAGGTCCATCATTTTTCACCACTCATACATCTCTCTGATGAGACCCTTTATAACATTTCTGCCCACTTCATTAGCATTACGTTATAGACAACTAATGCTTAGTATGCAGTTCTTCAATGCCCGTGGTGTAACCTGCCAATATAATTCACTGGAGATCATGATATTCCATGAAAATGCTAGAACAATATTTTTGTTGAAAAGATGGTAATAAAAGTCCTTTATATTTGATAATATGATTATTTAGATACCCAGCTATAAGAAAAGAAGAAAATAAGCATCTAAAATTTTTTACTATATCTTTCTCTTCCAGATTACACGTAGATACAATTTTTATAATTATTTTTTGATATTTTATAATCCATGTTTTCTTACTTTCTCCATATCCTCCCTGCTCCCAAGACAGGGGGAAATATCATATGGGTTATACATTTGCTATCATGATATTTCCATGTCCACCATGATGGGAAAGAAGACTTAAGTCGCTTACACACATACAAAAAAAATCATGAAGGAAATAAAGTGAAAAATAGTATGCTTCAATCAGCATTCAAACTGCATCACTTTCTTGGCAACGGATCAACTGTCAGAGTGGATAACTCGTTAGTTGTCTTGGATCCTTCCTTTGCTGATAATAGTTAGGTCATTCATAGATGCTCATCGTACATTATTGTTGTTACTGTGTATATCATTCTCCTGATTCTGCTCATTTCACTTTTCATCACTTCATATAAGTCTTTCCACATTTTTACATGATCATCCTACACATTTCTTTTAACAAAGTTACTACAATTTGTTCATCCATTCCCCAGTTGATGAACATCCCTTCAGTTTCGAATTCTTTGCCACCAAAAAAGGGGCTGCCATAAATATATTTGTATAAATAAATCTTTCCCCCCTATCTTTGATCTTTTGGAGTTATAGACCTAGTAGTAGTATTTCTGGGTCAAAAGGTATGTATGCAGTTTTATGACCATTAGGGAATTGTTCCAAATTGCTCTCCAGAATCATTGTATAAATTCACAGCTCCAACAACAATGTACTTATGTCTCAATTTTCCCACATCTCCTCCAACATTTATCTTTTTTCCTTTTTTATCATATTAGCCAGTCTTATAGCTCTGAGGTGATACATCCGAGTTGTTTTTATTTGCATTTTTCTAATCAGTGATTTGGAGCATTTTTTATATGGCTAAAGATAATTTTAATTTCTTCATCTGAGAATTGCCTGTCAATAGCCTTTGACCATTTGTCAATTGGTAAATGCTTTGTGTTCTTATAAAACTCTTATGACAACTATTATCAACAATGGAAAGATCCACTCCAACAGGCTATCCATTGTCATAGAGGAAACTGATAGAATCCAAATGAAACACATCATTTTTCACTTTATTTCCTTCATGAGTTTTTTTGTGTGTAAGTGTAAGCAACAAATGTCTTCTTTCACATGGTGGATATGGAATTATGTATTACATGATAGCCCATGCATAAGTTCCTTGTATAGTTGAGAAATATCAGAGACACTTGCAAAAACATTTTTCCAGTTTTTTGAAACAAGCATTTATTAAGTGCCTGTTCTGTGTCAGGCTCTACACTAAATACTTTACATATAGTATCTCACTTGATCCTCACAATAATCCTAGAAGGTAGATGCTATTATGATCTCTTCATTTTGCAGTTGAGGAAAATAAGGCACTTAACCTAAGGTCACAGAAATGAAAAGTCTCTGAGGTCAGATTTAATTTTCAGACCTTCCCAACTACAGACCCAATGCTCTATCTATTGCACCATATACTTTATTCTATAAAACAGAAGACGCTTTTTGAAAACCATAGTTTAGACTAATTATACCAGTTGTCCAGAAAGAAATGATCTTCACTATTGTCATCCTTCCTCTTGCCTATCTAATTCCATTTTATTGTCATGAAGTTTACACCATTATAGACATAAGAATCATTTTACTTTATGTGATGTTCATTTCATGGAATTGAGTCATGACTCAATGTTGATTCCAGAGAACCAAGGGTTAATCCTATATCCCTCCTCTTTTCAGAGAGATGGTGGCCTTCAGATGTAGAATGGAGCATTTATTGCCAGAAAGCACCAATGGGCTTGTTTATTTTGATTCTAATATGGGAAAATTCTGTTGGAAGAGGAATGAGATAAGCATTTAAGTCCTTTACAAATATTATTTCATTTGATATTAAGAATGGTGGAGTTCTTGGGGAAAATGATAGCAATGCAAAAAGCATCAATCAAAACATTTATAGATAAAAACTGAGTATCTTTAGAAATGTGCCATTTATATAAGTTCACAGGAGAGAACAGATTTAAAAAACAATGACTTGATAGAAAGTAGTGTTTGCAGAGATTTTTCATCAATGCAAAGTAAGATTCATCTAAGATGACTTTCAATACACAGACAATTCATTATGGAACTTGAGTGTTCTGTCCCACTGTCATTACCTCATCATGACCTTGGTATGAGGATGCCAGGATACATATGCCCAGAGAGCTCTTTCTCCATGGCCATATCTGTTCTGGAGCCAGCAGAACTGAAAAGTGATGGGAGGCAACCACATCTTCCATAATGCTTTTATCAAACCCGTAGAACCTCAAAAAATATTTTTCTCTATAATTGTTTGCAAGAGAAAGAATATAGACAAATCAGCACTTTGCAGGGCCCTCCAGAACCCTGTAAATGTTAGCAGGTCTCAGGAGAGCAGACAATGAATTTGACAGGCCATCTGTTTATTCTTCAGATTATAGCACTGCTGGAAGAGCCACATTAAAGTAAATAATTCAGCCTTGCCAAGATAAAGGAGCAGTCACTGTGGAGGGATTTAGATGCCAAAACCTCCAGAGAATGAGGTGGTGGTTGAGCTCTTCTTCTGATGGAAAGTAGTTTTGCTGAATAGAGGTTGACCAAAAGGTGAGATAGGAGAGGCAGAATAGTACCTAGGGCAGGGCCACTGGGACTTTTCCCTTGAGTGTAAAAATGTCGAGGGCACCAATAACATTTGTAGTCACTCAGCAGTGTGGAAATAACTGAGCTTTGCACCTACTTAGCAAGTAACACAGCATAAAAATCCAAAGCTACCAGATGGTTTGCCAGCAGGTGCAACTAGAGGGGCCCTGACCTGGTCTGCTGCTGTTTCCTTTCCCCACTACTCCCTTCACAGCAGTCCCTTTCTCCCTCAGCAGCACTTGAGTATGTGTTGCTATGTTAACTTGATCTAGACATAAAACTCGCTAGTTATAACTCTAAGGAAGAATAATTTTTAATTGAATTCCTAATGCTGAGTGTTGTCCTAAGATCCAGGTTCATATTCTAGGGTTCTGCTATTTATTTCCAGTGTAACCTTGGGTAAGGTATTTTCTCTTGTTTCTTCACCTATAAAGGGAGGGGACTAGACTAAATGATCTTTAAGATTCTCCCCCATCCCAGTTTTAAATCTTATGTTCCTATGATTTCCTCAAAGAAGGCACAAGAGCAGTGAAAAGATGGGGGAAGTGACTTCCATATTTTAGCGTTTTGATAATTATTAATAAATGGTCCTAATGTCTCAGAGGGTATAATTCTGGCATCAGAAAAATCCATTCATATCCCAATAGAAGCTAAACTCCTTTGGGGAAGGGATTATTTCATTTTTTCCTTTGTAGCCCCAACTACCTAGCACCTGGAACTCTATAAATTTTTATTGATTGATTTCATTACTATGTAAAGGGCCTGAGACCTTATTCATGTGAAAACTCCATTGATCAATGCAAATTATAACCTGTCTATAGACTGGGTGTTGGCAGATGCTCAAAGAAGCTGAGACTTGAGGAGTATCGCACAGATAGTCAGTGTTGCCTTGATTGGATTTGAATCCAAGTTTTCTTCTCTCCAAATCCAAAATATGCTGGAATTGAAAAGAATGACCCTTGGTTCTCCTGCTTAAGTGCTTCAAGGATCCTCCCCAATTCTGTGATATCTGCAAATCTGATACAGATGCCATATATGCCGTTGTCCAAGACACTGATAATTAAAACAACTGTTCAGGGAAGATGGATAGAATTGGATCAAGGACTGATCTCAGAGACACTCCATTCCTTTCAAGGTGACATTGAACCCATAACTACTATCCTTTGATTCCATCCAACTAGTTCTGGAACTATCTAAATGTATTTTCACTCAGTCCTTATATCTCCATTTTTCCCATTTCAGATACTTTCCAAATGTTTTATTAAAATCTAGGTAAATCATATTTGTAGCATTTTCCTAATTGACCAGTTTAATAACTTTATCAAAAAAGGAAACATATTTAGTCCACCATGACTGACTATTCCAGTTGGGCTTGGTCTCTGCAACCAGTGCTTTCTTTTCTAGAAGTTTAAAAGCCAAAGTCTTTAATGGTTCATTCCAGGATTTTCTCAAGAATCAATGTCAAACAAGCAGGAGGATTTTAGAATAATCTGAAAAAACTTACATGAACTGATGCAAAGTGAAATGAGCAGAACCAGAAGAACATTGAACACAGTAACAGCAACATTTTTTGATGAACACTGTGAATGACCTAGTTATTCTGAGCCATAGCGATCCAAGATAATCCTTGAGACTCGTGATGAAAAATGCCATCTGCCTTCATAGAAAGAACTAATAGCCTCTGAATGTGAATCAAAACATGCCATATTTATCTGTAATAACATTTAGCTCTAAGTATTGTTACGATTAAAAATGATAAATACTGATATAATAAGAGAAATTAGTAGTTTAATTAAGGCCATGCTGATAGGGATAAAATCATTAGACCACGCGCCTGTAAGAATTCACATTGCCTCAGCCATTTTTTACCTTTCGGATCTTCCTTCGCCCAGTAGCTAAGAGACGAAGTTCAAAGACCCTTCAGGAGTCTTATCTCCTCTCTTACATCATCACACTTCCTGTTTGCCATGAGGAATCATGGGAAATGTAGTTTTAAGGACCCCCACAGGTCCACAGAAGTTTGTCAAACACTATATTGATACATATATTGAGGCTCAATCCTTCCAAATAGAACCCCAGGTGATTTTAACTAACACAGTATCATAGCTCAAGATAGATATTGCTAAAGTGAAGCATATCCAGAGGAAAGCGACTATCATGGTGAAAGGTCTTGAGTCCAGGCCATATGAAGACTGGATGAAGGAAATGAGGAAGTTTAGACTGGAGAAGACCCAGAATTAACTTGATAGCTTTTTTCAAGTATTTTAAGGGCTGTCATATAGAAGTAGAGCTAGACTTACTCAGTGTAGCCTCAGAAGGCAGAACCAGTTGAAGCTGCAATAAAGCAAATGTTGAAAAAACAAGAGGTGGCAAGTTCCAGCCCCTTGGAGGTCTTCAATAGATGCTGGATGGCCACTTGTTAGGATGTCATAATAGGGATTCCTTTCATATGAAGACTGGACAAGATGGCTTCTAAGGTCCTTTCCAATTCTCACATTCTGTGATTCCATGATTTCTTCTCTAATCTTGGGCCATTTTTGGTCTTTTCAAGTATAAAGATGATTCACCTTCAAAAAGAAAATAAAGACAATTAAATAGGTTTATCTTTTTCCTGTTTCCCATTATTTTACCAACCAAGACCAGACCATGCTACCACCACCTTCCCATGCTTCCCTTGACCACCTCCTTCTGTATAGAACTTGGATTCTCATCACTGTATGAACTTGCATTTTTCATGTCTCTAAAGAAGCCAAAAGCCACCATACTGCTTCTCTCCCAGCTGCAACCCATGTCATCACCTTACCATCTCCCTCACTTATAATTGTAGGGCATGTGTGGTCTTTCCCCTTTTTTTAGACTGTAAGCTTCTTGAAGGCAGGGACTGTTTTGCTGGCATGAATTTATATCCCTAGTACCCATCTCAATGCCTGGTATATAGTAACTGCTTGAAAAGTGTTTTTTAATTTTTATTCAGCTTAATTTTCATTATGTCATGTACCCTGCCTACTTGATATGATTATAGTTTTCCTTGGGCAAGGCAAAAGCTAAAATATATAGAGTCCATCATCATCATCATTACCTTTTTTAATAGGATTTCAAGACCTTGCCTCTACAACTCTACAAGTTCAGTTGTTTTTTCAGTAGTGTCCAACTCTTCGGGAGCCCATTTAGGGGTTTTCTTGTTTTTTGGTAGAGATACTACAGTGGTTTGCCATTTCCTTCTCCAGTGCATATGACAGATGAGGAAACTAAGGCAAACAGAGTGAAGTGACTTGCCCACACTCAGCTAATAAGTGTCTAACGTCAGATTTGAACTCAGAAAAATGAGTCTTCCTGACTCCAGACCCACCACCTAACTTCCCTGACAGGTGCATAGTGCAAGTTTTTTAAAATTCCCATTTTATAGATGAAGAGATTGAGGCCCTGGGAAGGTAAATGATTTATCCAGATACATAGCTAGAAGAAGTAACTAATATGGGATTTTAAAAAAGTTCTCTTGGTTCCACATTCTATGATTTTTCCACTATGTTATTACCCTGTTTCTCAAGTGTAGAAATACTCACTTTTGTTTCTTATAAAAATACATATTTATCATAGCATATACAAACATTAATATTTGTAATAAGGAAATCAGTAAGCTTTTCATAACTACTATCTATCCTAGTTGAGTTCAGTTCTAATACAAAGACTGTGTAATATCACTTAAAGGGGGAAAAAAGAAAACCTTTTAAGTACACAGGGTGCACTCTGTCAATCTTAACTATGATTAAGTTACAATTCTAATTATTTGCTTGGTTTATCCAACTCCCATCTACAAGTCGCCTCAGGCCTTTTCATAGCTTGGGCCCTGACTATCCCACTTATTTTCAGCTCTGAAGGAGTGTTAAATATCACCTCAACTTTTCCTTGCTACTTACCAAGAACAACCCATTTCACTAGTTCTAAGCCCAGAGAACTGATTCTTTTTGTCTTTAGAGAAGCCAGTTAATATGCATGTGCCCATTAATGTTCTCCTGTCTTCAGGAAGCAATTCCTCTGGGTAGGGTTTACTTCAGTGGGGGGGGGGGGGTTGATTGACTTCCTATATTGAAGGCAAATGTCAGTCAGGTCACTAGATGATCATAATTTATTCATTTGGGATCTCTCTGAGTGAATGACTCAGCTGAAGAGGAACAGAATTTAAGAATATTGCAAAGAACTAAGCTGGGTCAATTGTCACACTGCATTTTTTTTTAATCTCTTACCTCCCATCTTAGAATCAATACTGTGCATTGGGTTCCAAGGAAGAAGAGTGGCAAGGGCTAGGCAATGGAGTTAAGTGACTTGCCCAGGATCACACAGCTATGAAGTGTATGAGTCCAGATTTGAACATAGGACCTTCTGTCTCTAGACATAGCCCACTGAGCTACCTAGCTGCCCCAATGCAGTGTATTCTTTTTTAAATAAAAAAATAAAGTTTTTAAATTTCTTGAAAAATTTTAAATACACAATATTTAAAAATCCATAAGGAAAAGAAAATAGAGATAAGATGAACAGTTTTACCTTATAAATAATACATATTATATATGCATATATAAATAATAAATAAATAAAATTATAAAGAAATTGTGCATCCACAACATGCCTGGTCCTTCTAGGGTTTTAACAATATCTCAGTGCCTTTCAGAACCTGCTTCTTAATCTTAATGTGTCCCAGGTATGGGACATCTATTTGAGGAACCTCCTTTCCTTGCTTTTATAGTCAACTCTTCCCATAGATTGCAGTTATCCTTCAGAGTGTTCTCATGCAAGGTTTCAGTGACTGTGACCCTATGAAAGTCTTATCTTACCCTTAACCTGCTCATCTCTCTTCTGGTCAAGTTGCTCTAAGCAAATTCACTAGCTGGTTTTTAAGGCCAGGTCTGTCTTTCCAATGAAAGGTTGCCTTCATTCCCTTTTGTTCAAGATTACTATCTGAGCCTAGTTCCTCTCAGGGGCCATTTACCTTGAGAGTGATTTTCTTGAGTTAATCGGCTTGTTATCTCTTCTAAATTCTACATGTGATGACTTTTCTTTTTGTTCAAAAACCTATTCCCTCATTTTGGAGACTCTAAGTTTTGTTACCTAAACACTGACCAGCCTAGATAAGTGATGAAATGTTCATCACTGAAAGATTGGTCAAAAGGGGTTGAAATTTTCCATCACAGCAAAGAATGAAGCCACTACTAAAGGAACGGAAGGGTAGAGGTCTTAGTGGAGGGAGTGTTCACTCAAGGACATCCATGATCTCTCAAAGTAATGAAGGAATTTCTCACATTTAGGGTTTTCATCAAAACAAACTGGTGGGAGTAGACAGTGAAAATATTAGCACCCTCATGCTAACAAATTAGGTAGAAATACAGAACTAGTTTTACCATGATACTGCCTATTCCAGTTAAATCATTTGCCTTCCCCATTGAAGTGTTTCTCCTAGAATCCCAATGCTTTAGGTCAGTGTTGGTGAACCTTTTCAAGACTGCATGCCAAAACTGCACCTTCAAGCCATGTGTGAGCCCCCTGCATTACCCCAGAGAGTGGAAGGAAGAAGTATTCTCATTGGCTGCTGGACAGAGGGACAGGGCATGCAAAAATGTCCTCAGGCACTGCTAAGAGGGGGAACAGAGAAGCTCCCTCCATGCCAATGGGGCATGCATGCCATACCTTCACCAGTATGGCTCTAGGTTATTATTATTTTTCAATAGGATCTGTGATTTCATCCCTGTAAGGAACTCACCCAACATGGAAGCTCTCTCTACCAATGTAAATTAGCAATTAGACAATAATCAATTGCCTTAGAGAATTTCCAGGGGCACCAAGTGTTAAAGTAACTTGTTTATACTCATGTAATGCTTGGGACAAGACATAAATCTAGGTAGTCCTAACTCCAAGGCAGGTCCTCTATCCCCCTATGCTTCATCACCTCTCTGCTTACAATGACAAATAGTCACAGCAGACACTGACACTGCTCAGTCACAAGAGAAGGGGTTGTTCAGTGCGTGAAAATTTCAGTTTAAAGACCTGCTAAGAGAGGTGAAGGAACCAGGCAGATATAACCATGTAACCCGAAGATAGGAAGGGAAATCAGTTCTACAAGTCCAATCCATGCTCTCCCCAGCATCTAGGGTCACCCAGATGCTTTGCTACATCCTCCAGCAGTAGCCCACTCTACTTTGGAGAGCTCCAATTATGGAGTCAAACACTGCTCCTAAGCAACTTTTACCCATTATTCCTACTTTGATCTGGGGCCAAGCAGAGTCAATGTAATCCCTCTTCCCCATGACATCTCTTCTAATCCCAGGCAACAGTTATCCCATTTCCCTCCCTGAATCTTTCTATTCTTAGCTCAACATCCCTAGGTCCTATAGCAACTCTAACCTTGACTTCCCCATCTCAAATAAGGTTTAACATTTTCTCTCCACTTGCCACTACCTTCCTTGCTGAAATCACTTTGGATGTACTTTTTTCAGAAGTATTTGCTTACTTGTGAACAGTTTTCCTCACTATAGAATATAAGCTTCTCAGAGTAGGGGCTATTTTTTCTGCTTTCTCTTAGTATCTTAGGTGTCCTCCTCATTGCCAACGGTATAAAAGTTCATTGAATGAATGGACAGAATCAATGCAAAGCAAAGTAAAATAAGATTCTAATTGTGCCCCAGAGTTGAAGTGAGAAGATAGGAGCCCTGCACTGGAATTTTCCTCCCACTCTATTCCTGGCAAATCACAGGACCTTGGGAGATTGGCCCTGCCTAAGATTTCCCTTGATTTCCCTCAGAGGAAGCTCTCACATCCTTCTCACATTCTTTGGCCCTTGGTCTCCTACTCCAGGTGCTCCCCAAATAGGAGGTTCGGCTTCTTCCCTTTAGCACCCCAAGGGAAAGAGGAGTTTTGACTATAGAGTCCCCAGAGCATTTTGAGAATTCAGGGTCTGTTTCTGTTTGGGCTCCGTGTTAGGAGAGGGAGGGATGAGAGGGAGGGAGGCCTCTATTTGTCTTCACTAGAGAAGCATTGGCGCTGGCTATCTTCCCTTGTTATCTGAGCTGCTGGTCCACAAGGAAGTTTCTGGGGCTAATGGCTGAGCTGCTCTTCAGATAAAGGCCTCCCCTGGATCTCCCAGCACTAATTAATCAGCTGTTAAAACAGTAGTTGATAAAGACAGGCTTACTTAAAGTTCCAATTGCCTGCAATCAGAGATAACAGGTGAGCCCCTTTCGGCTGGGAGATATGGAAGCAGGGGAGGGCTCTCTTATCAGAGGAACATGACACTCCAATGAAAAATGGGTTTCAAAAAGAAATAAATATTAAAAGAAACTTGCAATTTGAAAATATGTAATTATTGCTTTTATCATGGGTAGCCAAAATAATAAAAAAAGAAGAAGAAGCTGAGGATGAGGGCATACGGAGGAGCCTCCACTCCCTTTTTTCAAACTCAGAAAAATTTGAAAAGATTTGAATGTTGAGGACAACTATAAATGATGATAGAGGAGGCAGACGTGTACAGTGGACTTGGAGATCTGGGTTCCATTCCCATCTTGGATACTGAAAATCTGTATGGCCCTGGGTAAGTTGAATGATCTCTCTGAGCTACTCGCTTCCCCCTATCTTTAGCACTTACTGATTTGACAGGATTGTTGTGAGGATGAAGTCAAATATATATGCCAAGTGCGTGGTAAATCTTAAAGTGCTACAGACACGGCAGAGAATATTTTGAATTATCCTCTTTATTATTGTCGTCAGTGTTACTGTTGCTGAAGGATTCAGTATGATCCCTGACACAGAGTAAGCACGTGGAAATAATAATGTTAAGTAATGCTTTATCTATTGTTATTATTATTAAATGTAAGTTGTACTGAGAAACAAAGTTAAACTTGATATAAAGAAAAACTGACTGATGATCACAGCTATCAAGAAAGTGAACTAGGTGGACACAGTGCAAAGAGTGCATGCCCTAGAGCAGTGATTCCCAAAGTGGGCGCCACCGCCCCCTGGTGGGTGCTGCAGCGATCCACGGAAGTAGTGATGGCCACACGTGCATTTATCTTTCCTATTAATTGCTATTACAATTTTTTAAAAATTAATTTCCAGGGGGCTAAGTAATATTTTTTTCTGGAAAGGGGGTGGTAGGCCAAAAAAGTTTGGGAACCACTGCCTTAGAGTCAGGAAGACCAGTTCAAATCCAGCCTTTGACACTTACTAGCTTTGTGACCTTGGGCAAGTCACTTAATCCTGCATGCCTCAGTTTCCTCATCTGTGAAATAAAATGGAGAAGAGAATAGCAGACTACTTCGGTATCTTTGCCAGGAAAACCCCAAATGGGGGTCAGGAAGAGTAAGACACAACTGAATCACAAAAACAAAGAAAGTGATTGGGCTGTTGTGAGAGGGAAAGAATTCTCAGTCACTGGAGGTCCTTAACCAGAACTTGGATGACCTCTTGCAGGGTAGATCATGCAAGGGATGTTTGTAAGCTGGATTACGTGGACTCTGAGTCCTTTCCAGTTTAGAGGCTCTGGTACCTCTGAGAGGCAGATGGTGAATTTCAATGTTTCCTTCTCCTTTCATTCGGATGCCTCACTGTTTGCTGTTATTAGTTGGTGGAAATATTTCACTAAGTTTTGGTATACTTGCCATAGCATAAAGTAAGAGACTTAAAAAAAATAAAAGGAAATGAAACGACTCATCAACTACCAGTAATTAACAACAACAACAAAAACCCGCTGTTGAGGCTTTCACTAGGAGCGTGTTACTGATAAAACAAGGTTAGTGCATTAGCTTAGAGCTAAATAAAATGCTTTCAAAAGGGTTTGAAAGATGGAAAGAGAGCTTGTCGCTGGCAGGACTATTTAGTAGAAGAAAATTCCATCTCCTAGGGATTAGGGGTAGGAAAGCTCCGTCCCAGGTGCAGGTAGAAATATTAAGTCCAATGCAAAGTCGAACAAAGCCTGTGATGCTGGCAGAAACACAAAAATGTAGCAGTCCAGGTATGAAGTCGACAGCTTAAATATCAGCCCTTAAAACTGAAACTGAATTCCCCGGCGAACTCAAGCCAGTGTCCTCAACTTCAGAGCCAACTGGCTGGGATGGCACTGGCAGGATGAGAAAGAAAGTCCCAGATTTGTGACAATGTTGAATATATTTCCAGTTTTCGGAAAGTATTTATTAAGAGCCTACTGTGTGTAAGCACTAGATGTGATGATATACATCAACTGGGGGACCTCTCAGGAGCCTTTTGCTATGGATTTTTTTTGTGGGAAATATCTAATTTGTGAAGGTAAAGCTTGGCCTGATTAAATATATAAGCATATTTAAAAATATAAATACATTTAGACATACACATAATATATATTATGTGTGTGTCTCTTTCTCAGAGAGAGAGAGAGAGAGAGAGAGAGAGAGAGAGAATGGTGAGTAATCAAGACAAGAACTTGGACTTTTTAGGGCTGGAATGAGCCTATTTCTGTTCTCTCACTTTATAGATCAGGAAACTAAGGTTATTTATATCAGGCCCCTGTCATAAGTGACAGAATTCAAACCCTGATCTTGTGTATTATAGTCATCCAACCCAGAACATTTTCTCTCTATCTTTTTTAATTTTTTCTTTTTAAATATTTTTCCATGTTTCCATGACTCATTTTCTTTCCCTCCTCTCTTCCCTCCCCACTCCCAGAGCCAACAAGCAATTCCACTGGGTTGTATAAATGCTATCCTAGTATATTTTCTTATTAGCTTCAAGCTAATGTTTGAATCCAGAAAATCCTCACTTTTGTCTTTGGTCTCCAAAAACTATTAACAGCCTTTAAGGAAATCTCCTTGGCAGCTCTGTGTGGTCTTAGCTGGGTCACTTCATTCTGGGCTTCTTCATCTATAAACTGAAAGAGCTAGAGTTATTTTCCAAGACTGAGAATCCAGGACCAAATGATAATCAATCAGTTGATCAATGAGCCTTTATTAAAGAGGACCTATCATGCCAGGCACTGGGTTAAGTGTTGAGAATTCAGAGAAAGGCAGAAAACAATCCCTTTTCTCAGTCTAAAGGAGGAGATAACATGGAGATAACTATTTGTGTATAAGATATATACAAACTAAATGAGAGATAATCTCAGGATGAAGTCAATAAGATTCAGAAAGACCAGGAAAGGTTTCTTTAGGAAAGCAGAATTTTAACTGAGACAGAAGCCAAAGAATGTAGGAAGCAGAGATAAGGAGGGAGAGCATTCCAGGCATGGAGGACAGCCAGTAAAAATGCCCAAAGTCTGGGGATTGAGTTTCAAGTTTGAAGAACAGCAAAGAGGCGAGTGTCATTGGATCACAGAGTATAACTTATTGTTGTTGTTCAGTTGTTTCCGTTGTATCTGACTCTTTGTGACCCCACTTGAGGCTTTCTTGGCAAAGATATGGGAGCAATTTGCCATTTCCATCTCCAGCTCATTTTGCAGATGAAGAAACTGAGGTCAACAGGGTTAAATAACTTGTCCAGGGTCACACAGATAGTAAGTAAGTATCTGAGGTCAGACTTGAACTCAGAAAAATGAATTTTCCTGATTCCAGGCCTGGCACTCTGTCTACTGTGCCACCTAGTCACCCCCACAGAGTGAATGAAGAGGGCTTAAAGTGTAAGCCCAGAAACATAGGAAGGAGCGCAGTTATGAAGGGCTTTAAAAGTCAAACAAAATATTTGATGTTTGATTCTAGAGGCAGTAAGGAGCCAGTGGAGTTCACTGGACAGGGTGATGATATGGTCTGTACTTTAGGAAGCTCACTTTGATCACTGATTGGAGTGGGGAGAGATGAGCCAGGGGAGACCAACCAGCAGGCTATTGCTCTAGTTTAGGCATAAGGAGTTGAGGTTGGCTGATCAGAGGAGAGATGGGGAATATATGATGGTTGATATGAAGGTGGAAATGAAAGGTTTTAGCAAATGAGTTGATATGGGGAATAGGGAGGTGAGTGAGAGTGAGACATTGGGAGACCGGGTGGCTGGGAGATTGGTGGTCCCTTTGACAGTAATAGAGAAGCTAAGAAGAGGGGAGAATTTAGAGGGGGTGTGAAGATAAAGGGATCTGTTTGGGACATTTGTTTAGGAAATCTATGAAGCAGTCAGTTCAAGATACCTAGCAAGATCAGGTGAATGTTTAGGACTGAGCAAATGCCTCTGAGAATTTTCTATAGAGAGGTGATAGTTGTATTCACGAGCGCTGCTGAGATCCTCACATGAAAGCATAGAGAGAAAAGAGAAGAGGACCTAGGACAGAGCTTTCCAGGATAAACAGGGTTAGTAGGCATGATCTGGATGAAAATCCAGCAAAGGAGCTTGAGAAGGACTAGTCAGAAAGGTAGGATGAGTATGAGTGCTTATAAATACACACTCATTACAGAGATGCTGCAGAAAGACATTGAGGTGATCCTAGAACTATATTAGAAGAGAAAATGGACTATATCACATATGGATAATTATATAGCACTTTGGATGACCTTATCTAGGTTATAACCCATCAACTCATTTTTATTTTTATTTTTTGTTTGATTTAAAAACCCTTACCTTCCATTTTAAAATTAATACTAAGTATTGGCTCCAAGACAAAAGAGCAGAAAGGGTTAGGCAATGGGAGTTATGTGACTTTCCCAGGATCACACAACTAGGAAGTGTCTGAGACCAGATTTGAACCCAGGACCCTCCATCTCCAGGTTCTAGCTCTCCACCCACTTAGTCAACTACCCGACTTTAAATCCGTTTTTCCAACCTCAGTATTCTCCATAGATCCTCCCATTATGTGACTGCAAATCATGTAAACTTATGATCTTGGAAGAATCAGTGTCACAGGAGACCCAATGGGCAATAGAATGCATCATGGTGGGCATAAGTTAGTGGTAGTCTATTAAGAAGATGATGCATGCAAGAGATGGTATCAAGAGAAATTAAATTGAGGACATGTATGACTGGAAAAGGATGTGGGTGGGTTATATAGAACGAGAGATAAAAGATACCCAGCTCTTTCGCATAAGACTTTCATTGGACTAAAGTGTTACATAGGACTAAACAGCCCAGAATGAGACCTCCACTCCAATGGGTAGACTGTCCATGGCAATTTTGTGGAAAAGTATGTAGACAAGAATCAACCAAGAAGATGGGGTGTGGATGACTTGTGATCTATACAAGTGGGACGGCGGCCACATAGAGGAGAGCACACACCTACCAGAGTATCAATGTATTCTTGGTTTCCTGAGCCCATCTCTGAAGACTGACCATTTGAAACCATGTTCAGGGGATTACATCCTCAGAAAAAAGTGTTGCAGCACAAATCCAAGTGCATCTAAAGGGTGCCAGTTCTACGTAAATGGTCTCAGCAAACAAACATCTATATTCTCTCCATCTTGGAAATATTTTGTATTTCTTTATCTGTGTACATGCCATTTCTTAGGCTGATCTCTGACCCTCTGCATTGAGCTTATGGGAATACATGAGTTACAGAGGATGGAGAGACATAGAAGGGTTGTCAGGCTTCTATTAGAGGGATCAGTGGCATCATGGAGTTATTGAGGCATCTAAATGTTTGGATATATAAAACGTAAACTCTCTGATGCCAGGGGCTGTTTCACTTTTGCCAAGTCCAAAAACATTTATTTATTTATTATGTTTCAGGCACCATAAGACAAGCAAGAAGAAAAAATGGTCTCTGCACTGAAGGAGCTTACATTCTAATAGGAAAAGGCAATATACAAAAGGAAGCTTCAGGGAAGAAAGTAGATAAAGAAGTCTGATAAAGAAGACCAGAGCCCAGAGAGGAATAAATCACTGGCTTGGGCATTGCCTTTATTTTATTTTATTTTATTTTATTTATTTATTTTTGAAACCTTTACTTCCATCTTGGAGGCAATATAGCGTATTGGCTCCAAGGCAGAAGAATGGTAAGGGCTAAGCAGTGGGGGTTAAGTGACTTGCCCAGGGTCACACAGCTAGTGTTAAAATCATTATCTGGGATAAGATTGATGCCACCTTGACTGATTAGGAAGTGTCTGAGGCAAGTTTTGAACCTAGGACCTCCCGTCTCTAGGCCTGGCTCTCAATCCACTGAACCACCCAGCTGCCCCTGGGCATTGCCTTTAAATAGAAGTTCTGAGAGGAACTGACCAATGGGAAGGAGCCACAATTTTTTTAAAATCTATTTCACCTGGTACCTCGGAAGCAAAATGGATTATGGTATGGTCTTGGAACAAGGAAGACTCATTTTCCTGAATTCAAATCTGGCCTTACATATTTACTAGCTGAGTGACCTTGGGTAAGTCACTTAACTCTATTTGTCTCAGTTTCCTCATCTGTAAAATGAGGAAAGCAATAGTAAAGCACTCCAGTATCTTTGCCAAGGAAATCCCAAATGGGGTCACATAGAGTTGGACACAACAGAAATGACTGAACAACAACAGTAAATAAAAGTCAGTTGAAGAAACTAGAGGAGAGAAGAGAAGATTCTGGGGGAGTAAGAGCTATTGAGAAGTATTTGAAAGGTTGTCATAACAAAAGATTAAACCTACCCTGATTGACCCAGAGAACAGAAGGAAGAGCCTAAGTAGAAGTAAATTTAAATTCAGCATTGATGTCAGGAAAATATTTTCTTACAATTAGAACTGTACCAAAGGCCAATGGACTCCCCTTAGAGATTTGGAAGCCTTCAAGAAGAGATTCAATGACTACTTGTTTGTGAGGTATATTATTGCAAATATTCCTTTCAAGTATAGAATGGTTTGGATGGCCACTGAGGTCCCTTACAACCCTCAAATTCAGTGATTTTATAATGTTTGTTGAGTTGAATTGAACTGAATTATAAATGCACTGATTTCATTTGATCGTATAAATGAACATGTAGAATTAATGGGCAGAGCACCTTAGAAATTTTGACCTTCGAAATGTCATACTCATATTGCAATTAGGCTACATCCTGACTAATCCCTTCTTTCCCCACTGTTTGTCTATTTTCATCATGCTCATAACACTGAGCATTAGGCATTCTGAATTTCCATTTAGTCATTCTGTTCTGCATGCCTCCAATTGCCTTTTGGTTTCTGGATGCATTTCCCCATCCAATGGATATGTATGCAGCACTTATCTCTGTGGTCCCTAAGTGTCTTACAAAATAGGATACAAATCAGCTGTGATTATTATTGTCTTAGAACATGGCATTTCAGGGAATGGCCATTCTGGGAGGCTAATGACAAAGGCAGGCAGCGTATAGGGGAATGGGGCCCAAGCCCAGGCACCAGACACTTCCAGCAGGCACTGCCTAGGACACACTGTGTGACCAGGGCCCATCATTTAACCTCCCTCCTGGTAATTCCCTGGTCTTGTCTGTGGATGGCAAATAATCCTACAAGCTCTGTCATTGTTGGCTCACTGTGCCGGGGCAAGGACACAGACTATGCAATCCATTAAGTTGAAGAAGAGGGCACCAGGGCATAGGGTGGTTCTAAAGACACACAGCCAATGATTTATCTTTTTCTTTCTTCCTTCCTTCCTTCCTTCCCCTTTTTCTTTCTTTCTTTCTTTCTTTCTTTCTTTCTTTCTTTCTTTCTTTCTTTCTTTCCTCTCCTCAGCAATGAAGGATGATGTTCTTTTAGGAAATTCCAACAGAGCAATCAAAATCCATATTACTGGATATTACAGCAAGTCAAAGTCACCGAATACACCAGAGATGAGGGAGAATGCATGTGGTTGTGGAACAGAGAAGTCAGCAATGAACTGGCTCTTTCCTATTGTGTACACCTTGCCAACCATTTTCTCATGACTTCTGCTGGCTGTACAGATAGAATCAGGCCTCAAGTCAAACTTCTCTTCTTGCTCATCAGACCTTGTTAAGCCAGCCTTGGCTTCTGTTTTGTACTAGGCATCCTCAGTTTAGCGCTGCTCTTCTTATTCCTGGCAGCTGGGGCCTGATGTCAGAGGCCAAATGCCATCCATCCATGGCCTCCTCTCCTCCACTGCACCCTTCCCCNTCCTCTCTTTTCCTTTCCTTTCCTTTCTTTTTTTCTTGGAATAAGTGGTTTCTTAATTAAATCTCATAATCAGATCCAGGAAGTTATCAATGAAAAAATAAAATAACAATCCCACTTGTCCAGCAGAGTATAATGACAATAACAACAATCTATGTTCCAATTGAAATGAATTAAATAGCTTCTTCATTTCATGAAATCTTTCTCCAACTGTTTGGGGGCAGAATCTGACTCAGGCCAATTCCCTGATAGTTTGAGTTAGATATTGGAACTAAACGAGACACTCATAGGTCATTCAACAGTTAACAAAAAGATTTATTTAGCCATACCAGGAGTAGGATATTCAACAAAGAAAGGAATTGAAAACCCTTTGAGCTGATCCAGCTGAGCTAAGCTCCCATCTCAGTCCACCAGCAAGAGTCTGAGAACAAGGATCAAGCTCCCCATGGCCACTTTTTGTATCCAGGCGATGAAGAAGTGACATCAACAGTCTGAGCCTTTAGTCCTCTGATCCCACAAAATCTAGAATAAACTCTCAATATCCTTTAAGGAAAAACTAGCCTAACCTGCATGAGGAGAGGTGGTTGGTATGGATATTGTTCCTGCCAAGCCAATGATATCAATATTCCATTTAGAAGTGAGAAGTGCAAAATCCTTAATGTACACCCTGGAAAGAAATGCAGAGCTTTCAACTTGAATCCAGATGCCACACTGAACCAACAAATGAAGGTTTGTAACTACAAATACCTTTGTCTCTGCCAGACAAAAATATGAAGGTGGAGTGAATACCTTAGTATAATTGTGAAAATCAAAACTAACTGGGAAGAATATGTTTGAAATAACTAACACCTACCAAAGACCAACCTTTTAAATTACATTTTTTTGTTCAAAAATAAGATTTTCAAAATGTTATTTTGTTCAAGTATCTACTCTGTCTTCGTCCTACCTTCCCAGCATTACTGAGAAAAAGGCAAAAGAAAACTCTCATGACAAAGGTCAATAGGCAAGCAAAAGAAATCCCAAGATTGGCTAAGTTAAAAAATGTATACCTTGTGTACTTTAAGTTGTTGCCATATTGTCTTTTGGGGGTGAGTAATATCTTCATGCTCTGAATGATGGTTAATCATGACATTGATCAGACATCTCGAGTCTTTCAGACCTGATGCTTTTTTTTTTTTAACAACATCGTTCTTATTGTAGACATTGTTCATCTGGTTCTGCTCACTTCACTCTGCTCCAACATATAACATATTATCTATGTTATATCATCTTAAGTCTTCCAAGATTTCTCTGAAATTCCCCTTTACATCATTTCTTTAGGCATGGATGCCTCAAGAACTCAAGAAGAAAAACCCAGATGATATTAATGAAACATAGCACTTACCACCCTAAGCAGCAACAGAAATATTAACATACCAAAAAAGATGAAAAAGATTGGTAGACATTCTTAGAGCACAAGACCAACAGATCAAAAATATATAGAGGGGGCAGCTGGGTAGCTCAGTGGAGTGAGAGTCAGGCCTAGAGACAGGAGGTCCTAAGTTCAAATCCGGCCTCAGCCACTTCCAGCTGTGTGACCCTGGGCAAGTCACTTGACCCCCATTGCCCACCCTTACCACTCTTCCACCAATGAGAAAAATACACTGAAGTACAAGGGTTTAAAATATATATATATATATATATATATATATGTATATATATATATATATATAAATGGGGTAATCCAGTGGATAGAGTGCCAAGCCTGGAGTCAGGAGGACCTGGTTTCAAATAGGGCCTCAGACACTTCCTAGCTGTGTGACCCTGGCTAAGTCACTTAACCCCAATTGCCTGGCCCTTGTCCTTCAGTCTCAGAGTTGTTATTAAGACAGAAAGTAAGGCTTAGTGCATACACACACACACACACACACACACACACACACACACACACTTTAGGAATAAGCTGACATGACTTGGCTGAACAACACCGAAGACCGAAACTGATACCTGCTACTGGATTGATCATATCTAGCCAAAGACTTCTTATCTTTGATAGAGTCAATAAAACCGCTAAGATCCAAGAGGGGGCTCAAAAGGCCCCCAAAAGATAACATGGATAAGAACCAAGCCACCACTAGGTTGACAAAGAAACACTGGACAAATAGCTGGGTCATACAGATTTGATTGTAGAAGAGGAGAGCTTCATAATAGCAATTCTGGACCTAGTTATTGCTACCAGAAATAATAGGAGGGTTATGCTTTTTAAAAATATTTTATTTTTCCCAACTATGTGTAATGACAACTTTCAACATATGTCTTCTGAAATTATAAGATCCAAATTGCCTCCCTACCTACCTTCAAGTCTCTCCACTCCTGGAGATGGCAAGCAATTTGATCTAGGTTATACAAGTATCGCCATGCAAAACATATTTCCATACTGGCCATTGTTGTAAGGGAATATTCATATAAAACCAAAACCCCCAAATAAAAACACAAATAGCCTAAAGTGAAAGCAGTATGCTTTGATTTGCATTCTGATTCCAATAGTTCTTTCTCTAGAGGTAGATAGCATTCTACAAGGGTTACTCTTAAAGAGCTAGGACTTACGGGGTAGCTAGGTGGCTCAGTGGATTGAGAGCCAGGCTCAGAGATGTGAGGCCCTGGATTCAAATGTGATCTCAGACACTTCCTAGCTGTGTGACCCTGGGCAAGTCACTTAACTTTGCCTAGCCTTTGCCTCTCTTCTTTGAACCAATACACAGTATTGATACTAAGACAGAAGGTAAGGGTTTAAAAAAAAAAGAGCTAGGGCTTAGAAATCAATGTAAGTTATGCAAGAGACTGGTGGAAATAGAGTAACACATGACTACAAGCTATAAACTCCTAGTCCCTACCATATATGTAAGCAACACACAATCCGTTGGCTGGAATAATTCAAAAGAAGTTTGTTCTTTCATTGATTGCTAGACTACAAATATGGACTTTAAAATATCCTAGAGAACTCAACCAATAAAATATGCTAGAACTAGACCATAATCATAGACCAAACTATTACTTACAATTGCCCAGAATCAACAGTAGTTTAAAAAAAACCCTTAAGAAAAATGCTTTACAAATACTCACACTCCCTCCAAGCTACGTAGAGGGAAAAGGTTTTAAAGAACAGAGACCTGGCTCAGGACTTAAAAACCAAATGGAAACAGGATGAGGTATATCTCATCCTTGTTGTCTTGTCTGCTTCTGGAGTTGTTCCAGTGATGCTTTCAGTGAGCCAAATAAGAATGAGTCTTCATCCTTAAACTTTTATTTACCTACCCAAAGCAGTGATTTTATCTGCATGTACAATAGCCAAGAGGACACTGAATACAAAGGCATAATAACAGCACGGAAACTTGTTCTAGGACCATCTCTACCTGAACGCAATTGAAAACAAAGATGAGAACGAGGTAGTAATAATAAAAATAATAGCAACAACTCACATTGATCTATATCATTTTTAGGCTTTTTGAGCCTTACAAAACTTTAAATACTTGGTCTCCTTTGATTGACTTTGTGACTAAAAGTGTTATTATACCCATTTTACAGAGGAAGAAGATCTAGGATCTAGATTACTCTTCCTGACTCCAGGTTGGGCACTTTATCCACTATACCATCTAGGCTGTCCCCAAACACTATATATCAGTGAGCTATTGTTATCATCAACCAATTCGATTTGGAAGAAAATGAGTCATTGCTGGGTCAAGGAAGGGCTTTGTTCTGTGTTCCAAGTTTTGCTTCTGCTCAACTTTAGTAAGACTTTCCAGACCTTCTTCTATTCCTTCCTTGGTCAGGTACCTCTTCAACATCCCAAGAAGATAATGGCTGAGTTGTGGCTGACACAAGCCCCACCCATGTCCTGCCCTGAATGAGACCTAAAGAAGCCTGAATAAGCTGTAGGGAAAAGAGCCAATGATGGAGAAACCAGAAAAGGGAAGGAAACAGAAGAGGAAGATATAGGACAGGAAAGAATGGTTTGGGAACCAAGAACAGAGAGCAAGCAAGATACCGCCCCCTTGACCTCCCCAGGTAGAAGGCAATATTTTGGCCAAGAGCAGCATCTCTCGTCCTTCCTGCCTGACCACTGTACCACATACCCATAGACAGCTGGCACCAGAGGTGCCAAAAGGCACCCGAGAAGATTCTGCCCACAGCCACTAGCTGGAAATTTCAACAACGGTTCTTTTCCCACTACATTCTAATGGAAGGCGGTATAGTCAGGGCAGATAATACAAAAGTTATTGTATTGGGCATTTTCTTTTCTGAGTTTTCATGGCTTCTGGTTCTCCTTCTCCCTTTATGAATCTGACCATTCCTTTTCAGTCTTCTTTGAAGGTTCATCGGATCCCTATCATGCCCTCTAATTGTGAGGGCTCCATGAGACCCTGTCCCTAGCCCTGTTCTCTCTCCACTGGTGATCTCATCACCTCCTAGAGGGTTAATTATCATGTCTATATTCAGAGGACTCACAGATCTATCCAGTACCAGTTTCTCACCTGAACCTCAGGCCCACATCACTAATTGTCTATTGAATATTTCAAAAGCCGATGCCCCGGAGACATCTCAAACTCAACATGTTGCCAAATAGGACTCATAGATCCTCCACAGTCATTCCTATGTTTCCAAATTACCCATTTCTATCAAAAGGCAACTAGGTGGTACAGTAGTAGCACAGAGTGCTAAGCCTGGAGTCAAGGAAGACTCATCTTTCTGAGCTTAAATCTGGCCTCAGATATCTATTAACTAGGTAACCCTGCGCAAGACACTTAACCCTATCAGCCTCAGTTTCCTCATCTATAAATTGAGTTGGGAAAGGAAATGGCAAAGCACTCCAGTATCTTTGCCAACAAAATCTCAAATGGGGTCAAGAAGAGTCAGATAAGAATGAAAAATGACTAAAGAACAACAAAGGCATTTTCTTCAATTCTTCAGTATTATCCATAATTCTTCAACCCTCCCTCACCCTACCTATTCAAATTTGCCATTTCTACCACATCTTCTACAGTAATAATCCTTTCTCTCTACTCACCTGCCTTATTTCAGCTCCTCATTACTTGTGGCCTGGAATAGTGTAATGGCCTCTCCATTATATATATATATATATATATATATATATATATATATATATATATATCATATTGGCATTTATTTTAAGATTTGTTCTGTATATAGCTACACAGATCCACATATGTGCACATATATGTCTGTGTTGATACCTATGTGTATGTGTCTGTCTCCTCCATTAGAATATAAGCTCCTTGAGAGCAATGATTGTCTTCTTCTTTGCCTTTTATTCCCATCACTTGGCACCATGCTTGGCCCAAGACAGAAAGAATGAAACAATCTCTAACCCGAAGGAGCTTACACTACACTCACACGAACACACACAGACACACACGTCAGCCTGGCACAGTCACTGAAAACAGGGAATAGTGTTGGCCTCCAAGCCAGAAAGACCTGGGTTCAGATTGTGTCTCTGCTCTCTACTGGCAACCTCGAGTATGGGCAAGTCACTGAATGTCTCATGCAACTCCCTAAGACAAGTGGGTGCCCAGGTCCAGCCTCTTTTCCTAGTCCCACCTTTGTGTGCTGCCTCCCTGGTAGAATAGAAACTCCTTGAGAGTGGGGACTCTGGTTTGTTGTAGTTGTTGTCGTTGTTGTTGTTTGGCTTTGTATCACCAGCATCTGGAACATAGTAGGTGCCTAAAACACCTACTGATTGACCAATCGCCAAGAGGTGCTTTACACATCTTTGTCCATTTGAATTGGCCACACAGTAACAGACGACATACTAGCAGAATTTGCTGTTGTTGTTTAGTCCATTTGGTCATCTCCAACTCTTCCTGTCCCCGTGGCCCGTGTGTCCACGTGACAAAGATACTGGAGGGATTTGCCATTTCTTTCTCTGGTGAATTAAGGCAGACAGAAATGAAGTGACCTGTCCAGGGTCACACACCTAGTACCCGAGGACGAATCTGAAGGCGGGTCTTTCTGACTCCGGGTCCATCTAGCCGCCTCCACTAACATAATTACCGGGAAACAAAACGGCATCTGTGTTTCCCCGAACTTTGCCTCCTCCGTCTCAGGAAGAAGCAAGCAAGATGTTTTCCTCTGGAATCAAGCAAAAAGAACCCACCCCATCCCACATTCCAGCCGGGAGAGTGGCCTCGTGAGGAGGGAGCAGCGGCGGCTCAAGGCGAGCCTGCCCGGATTAGCTCCTGTGCCCAGATCTTGGAGCGAGGATTTTCTGCGCATTGTTTACCACATTTTTGCTCCCCTGACTAAACAATGAGTGATGACTGAAGCCAGGTCTTCACACGATACGCGGAATCCGGCTGATACCTTCTTGTTTCCAAGCACCTGCTTACACAAAAGGACACATGCTCTCTTCATCTTACATGCTGTTTGGGGGGGAGGGCTTGGCCAGACGTGTGCGTGTGTGCGTGTGTGTGTGTGTGTGTGTGCGTGTGTCCGCGCGCGCGCTCAAGTGCGTGCCCACAGCCCAGCACAAGTTCTCTTGTATCTACACAAACAAACGCATCCCTTTTTTTTTACCTTTTCCCCCTCTGGTCACACGTGGAACCTCCGAGAAAGAAAGGGAAGAGGCTTAAGAAGGTCTTATTGAGGACAAAAGCTTTCCCTTAAGAAGGTGTCTCCACATTAGAGGAGATACTTTGGGAAGATAAGATAAGATAAAAGATGATAAGATAAGATGGCGGGAGGCTTTCTGCCCAGATCCCGGAAGAGGGACTATTCAAATGCAAAACGCGGAGGGAGTAAATGAGGCCAGAAGCACTGTGCCCGGCACGTAGTAGGCGTTTAATAAATGTGTGTTGATTGAGGATGGACTGGAAACGGAGAGGAAATTACTGTATATCTGATCAATTTCCTGCATCAACTGGGCCCAGTAATACCCCGCTTCATCCTCAGGAAACATGATCTAGCCAAGCCTGTACAATCAGGCAGAGGCAGATTTTTTTCAAAGTACTGCTTAAGAAGTGAGGATGGAATGAGGCACTTGGGGAAGCTAAAGCCCTAAGGCTGTTCCTGCAGGTGATAAGTGAGCCCAGAGCTCACTTTGGGAAAGTGCATTAACTCTGACCCTCGGGGTGTTTTAAGTGATGCCCTGGGAGCTAAGCCTTACCGTCAGGGCCTGAGAGACTTGCCACATTCTGCAAAAGGAAAAAGTTCATTTTCTTCTCTCTAGTAAGCCTCTCACATTCTTTTAGTGCTTTCAAGTTTCCGAAGCCTTTTCTGGTGACCACCCTGTGAGGCAGCTAATACAGATGCTATGATCCTCATTTTTACAGGCAAGGAAACTGAGGCTGGGGGAAAGTGACAGGAGAATGGATTTGGAGCTGGAAAAGACCTCAAAGGTCATCTAGTCCAATCCCATGGTTTTACAGATGAGGAAATAGAGATGTAGGGAAGTATATTGACTTGCCTCAATAACTGCCCAGTAATTCGTGACAATTGTAGCATGCTTCCCACTACTGCTGCTAAGTATTATGAGATTTGAACTCACATCTCTTGACTCTAAGTCCAGCTTTCTATCCCCAATGAAGGTCAATAATATTGAGTTATGCAAGTATTTTTTTTTTTATAGAGCGATCTTTATTTCTTTTTTTTAAACCCTAATATCTTTATATATATCCTTCTATATTCATTTTATTTGTTATAGGGCTAGGCAATGGGGGTCAAGTGACTTGCCCAGGGTCACACAGCTAGGAAGTGTCTTAGGTCAGATTTGAACCTAGGACCTCCCGCCTCCAGGCCTGGCTCTCAATTCACTGAGCCATCCAGCTGCCCCCATGCAAGTATTTTTTTAACCCTTACATTCTGTCTTAGAATAAGTACTACGTATCAGATCCAAACAGAGGAACTGTAAGGGCTAGGCAATTCAGATTAAGTGACTTGCCCAGGGTCACCCAGCTAGGAAGTATCTGAGGCCATATTTGAACCCAGGACCTCCAGTCTCCAGGCCTTGCCCTTTATCCACTGAGCCACCTAGCTGCCTGCCATACTATGTAAATATAATGAACCATTAAAAATGAGCAATCTTTCGTATTATTGCATAGACAACTCTGCTTAAAAAAATCAAACAGAGAAGCTTAGGTTTGACCATAGAGGCAACTGGGAGTCACTGAGTTTTCTAGGGAAATATCCATCTGAGAAAAACACTGCAGAATAGATCTATAGAAGAACTACAAAAATAAAGGGGGAAGAAAAAAAAACACTAACAAGAAATGAAGGAATAGATAAAGTCATGATAGATCTGTGTTTCCCAGAAAAGTCCTGTCAGTTTTTCAGTTGGTTAATAAACATTTATTGATTGCTGTCCTTTGTACTGGAAGAGGATCAAACTGATATCACTGGCAGAGGTCTTTTAATTTATGTATAAATTGGATCTAAGTGAGGCAGAGTTGCACAGTCCTCAGCTTCTCTTCCAGAGTCATGGAAGCCCAGTGGCAAGGCGAAAGTCAAGACAACTACAATGGCTAGGGGTCCAGTGGATGGCCTAGGCGTCTTTGATATTTAACCAAGCTCTAAGTACTTCCCAACACCTGCTTTTCTTCATGACTGTTGGAACAAATTGTTTTCATCTGCCCATTCTGCCAGAGGAAGTCTTCACAAGCTTGAGGTAGACACTCCCCTCATTTATTGACCAGTTTGAGGTCTGTTACCCTCAACCTGGTTTAGCTAGCCCGCCAAAACTTTTTAGCAGTGTGTGGATGCTGTGCAGGGTACGGGTTCTTGGAGCCACAGGTGATAGTTAGTGAAAGGTAGACCCCCCCCCAAAGTAGACGAGCAACCCTAAAAAGGGCTTGACAAACCCTCATGTCTGAAGTTCTAGTCCTCCCTGAAAACCTCATGCATCCCAATATTTACCAGGTATCAGGCACTGTATTACGCAAGGAGAATACAGAAAGAGGCAAAAGACAGTTCTTGCCCTCGAGGAGCTTATAGTCTAATGGAGAAGACCACAAGCAAACCAATTTATACAAACAAGCTCTATGTAAAATAAATAGGAAATAATCAACAGAGGGAAAGCACTAGGATTAAGAGGAGCAGGGGAAAGCTTTCTATAAGAGATCAGTTTTTATGTTGTTCAGCTCTGTCTGACTATGGCCCCAGTTGGGAATTTCTTGGCAAAAATACTGGAATGTTTTGCCATTTCCTTCTTCAGATCATTTTAAAGATGAGGAAATTGAGGCAAGCAAGATGAAGTGATTGGTCCAAAGATCACCCAGTTAGTAAGAGTCTGAGGCTGACTTTGAACTCAAGAAGACGAATCTTCCTGATCCTAGGCACAGTGCTCTATCTACTGCACTACCTAGCTGCCTGATCAGGTTTTTAACTCAGATTTAAAAGTAGCCAGGGAAGCCAGTAGTTGGTAATCAAGAGGGAAAGCAACCTAGATTACTTTGGCTTCTTTGGGACCTCCTAGTCTTGTTATTTTTTCATTTTTTTTCTTCATGAAAAAACAAGTATGAACAAAAGAATCATAGGAGCTGAGGTCAAACCAGCTTCACTGGACATTAGCCAAAAGGGACTATCTCCCAAGGACCGGACAAATGCCAAACCCAAACCCCAGCTGAGCAGAATCATGAGGTGAATGTGGTGAGATCATTGCCAGGACAACAGGGGAACCTATTCCCCCAGGTTTGAACTGGCCATGTGCCTAACTCTGCCAGTGGCATTGCAGTTTGGGAACATAAGTCTTAGAGGCAAGATACCTTGGATCTTCAGCTGAGTGGCATTGGAAGAAGGGTTAGAGAGGAAAAACACCTTTAAATGCCATAGGGATGGAATGGGGAGGGATAAACTGTAGAATGTTAATGTGATATATACTACATAGAGTGCTAGTCTTGGAGTCACAAAGACTTGGACAATCACTACCTATATGCCCTTGGGCAAATCACTGAACTCAGACCTCAGTTTCCTCCTCTGTAAAATGAGGATCAGGCTTACCTTCCAGGACTCTTCCACCTCTTAATCTAGGATCCTATGAATGTAAGTTCTGTGCTTAAGAGGGATATCAGTGAATTTTAACCATGTTGTTCACTGAGAGCTCATGCCCTATTGCTTTTGGCTACAGCTATGTGGACAAGGATTAAGTTTAGATCAGTCCAGGTCCATGGTGGCAAACCTATGGCATATGTGCCAGAGGCAGCACTCAGAGCCCTCTCTGTGGGCATACCCACTGTTGCCCCAGCCCAGAGTTCTCCAGAGTTCCTTATTAGAAATCCAGAGGAATATGGGGCACTGCTGCTCCCCTCCCCTTCTCCATGCATGCTGGGGGACATCACCTGCCCCTCTAAAAGGTTCACCATCACTGGTCTAGGTCTTATTTGTATCATTACCTGGGAAATCACCATAGAGAAAGAAGTGGGAGCAACAATACATATCACACAAGGGACTTTCGGTGTACCTTGACTTAATTTAAAAAAAAAAAATACTCAGGATAAATGTCCAGAGTGTGACTTCTCAGTACTTTGATCCCTGTGGCTTGAAGATCATGAATATGATCATTAATATGCTTCACTGGAAGCAGTGAGACATTAGGAGACATTAAATGGTTTAAATTTCCAGTGTGCAGCATGACCTAGCCTTGGAATAAGGAATACCTGAATTCAAGTCCCCCCTTCTGTTGTGTGGCTCTGAGCAAGTCACTTAACCACTTGATGTCTCAGACAACTCTCTAGACTCTGGAGCTAAGGTCGGCAACCTTTTTGGTTGTGAGAGCCTGTGGAAGGAGGAGGATGGAGGCGGAAGGGGCTGGAATATAGGGTGGGGGCTGAAAGGCCCCCTGGGGCAAATCTTGGGGCTCTGCCCGGACTGGTGGGTCAGAAGGTGGAGCCAGATATGGCTCGAAAGCCATACATTGCTGACCCTTGCTCTGGAGTATTGGAAGGAGTTCTCACATCAAGAAGCTCTCAACCCTCAGGAAATCATAGATTGACTTTACAAGAAAAGAAAAATGTAAAATTTAACCTTTCATAGTTACCATCCAGCATCGCTTCACTCTTCCAACTTTTTCTGCATTTATTCCCCTCCCAAGCATTATTTCTCAACAAATTGGCTGTTACAAAGATGTTCTTTCTTTGCTTTCCTACTTCTGGGTCCTTGCTTGTGTCATCTCTAAATCTAAGTTCCCTTTCTCTTTTGCCTGTGGAGTTCATGCCTGACCTTTAAAGTTCCACCTAAATACCATCTCCTGCAAGAAACCTTCTATGATCTTGCTTAGGAGGTAATAACCATCCTCCCTGCACATGTGTGTGGACACACACACACACACACACACACACACACACCTCAGACTGCATACCTTACTTGCTCTTAAAGACATGTGTCTTTTTTAAAAATTATAATTATCACTGTATATAGCATATCCTCCAACTGGGCTGTAAGCTCTTTGAGGACAAGGGATCATGTTTTACTCAGCCTCAGGGACTGGGGAAAGCATACTTCATCACTGGTCCTCTGGATTCATGATTGGTCATTAAATGATGAGAGTAATAGACATATTTTAGAGCTATCTGCGGCTCAGGGAAATCAAAAGACTTGCTCATGGACACATAGTTCACATGTACCAGCAAGATTTGAACCCAGTTCTTCCTGATTCCAAGCTAGTATGTTAGTCACTGCACCATGCTGTTACAAGTCCCCCTCCCCTGACAATTACTCCTTTATTGATTCCTTTTATGTTAGAAAAAGGACAAAGAAATGGGATTTAAGAATTTGGGAGGGAAATTTCCTTTTCTCTTACAGGAACTTTTTTTTCAAGACAAAATAATTCCACCAGTTTTCATCCTCCTTTCTAGAGATATATTTTTCTAAAGACAAGAAAGTTAAACATTTTTTGGCATTTGTTTTCTAATTAGACGACTCAACCAATTATACAAAACTACCAGGCAGCATGTTTTCTGTCTGAGGGAATTTCAGAGTATTCTTCTTAGACATTTAAATTGAGACAATTATCTAGGAAAGGTCTCTGGCAGGACAACGTTAAACTTCTTACTAAACACTTGTTTACTAAGTTGGTGAATATCTATTTCCAGAGTTGTTCCAGAGATTCTAACTGAGCATCATTTCTTTTTTTCTTTTGAAATCCTTAGCTTCCATCTTAGAATCAATACTGTGTATTGGTTCCAAGGCAGAAGAGTGGTAAGGACTGGTCAATGGGGGGTGAAGTGACTTGCCCAGGGTCACACATCTAGGAAGTGTCTGAGGTCAAATTTGAACCCAGGACCTCCCATCTCTAGGCCTGAATCTCAATCCACTAAGCCAGTGGTTCCCAAACTTTTTTGGCCTACCGCCCCCTTTCCAGAAAAAATATTACTTAGCCCACTGTAAATTAATTTTTTTTAAATTTTAATAGCAATTAATAGGAAAGATAAATGCACCTGTGACCATCACCACTCTCTGCATCGCTGCAGCACCCACCAGGGGGCGGTAGTGCCCACTTTGGGAATCACTGCCCTAAGCTGCCCCCAGGATCATTTCTTAAAGAGAAAAACGATGTAGCAAGATGACTGATGCTTTTAGGGAGAAACATTTTAACATAACACATCATGGGTTTTCCATGAACATCCCCCAGGAAATACATCAAGGATTTGTGATTTCTTAGTAGATGAACCTTATAGAGTTGTTGGATACACAGAAAAATATAGCGACTTGTCTGTGACCACATAGTTCAGAAATATAGGAAGCAGGATTTAAAGCTAAGTCTCCTTGATTCCAAGTGTAACAGAGGAGCCACTATACAATATTCCTTCACCTCTTGAAAATACTATTTTAAATACATCTTTTATGTTGATGTTGATATATTTCTTTTCTGAATGTTTAATTGATGCTTTAAAAATATTGATGTCATTTCCTAAAATCACTTCCCCAATGTAATCCACAAGTCATTCATTCATTATTTCTTTATGTTTTATATAATCACAGTAAGCTTCATGACAGTCCTGTAAGGTGGTTTACAGAGCAGAAAAGTGAGGCTTGGGAGACTTGCTCTTGGTCATATGGCTAGGGAATATCTCAGATGGGAGATGAACCCAGATTGAGTTGACTTCACATCTAACACTTTGCATTCCATCCCACTCCATCTGAGAGGCTGAGCTCCTCATCAACAGCAAAATTATTATTTAATACAAAGAAAACCCCCTGACAGGGAATTTAAGAATAACAGCTAAAATGACAGTATGAGAAAGGGCAGAAAGAGCAGGTGAAAGCACGGATAATTTCCAGTTTTATTTCATAAGGACAGAATGATCAGGAGGTGAATCTAAAAGAAGCTTTCAAAAGAAAGAAATGAGAAAAACGGCTATCAAGAGGAGAGAAAACTGAAACAGGTGGAATGGTGGCAAAGCCGTAACTAAGCTGAGACAATTAGGGCTGTATTCAATGGCAGTTAATTTAGATGATGATGAATTTAAAGGACTAATTGTACTTGCAGTCACAGAAAGGTGGAAAAATCTCAGTGGCCATCTAGTACAATTCCTAAAAGATACACTTCTTTGAATGCGGCCCCAAATCTCTTTCTGTCTCTGTGTCTCTCTGTATCTCTCTGTGTCTCTGTGTCTCTGTCTCTCTCCTTCTTTACCTCCCTCTCTCTCACACACGTATATATAGCTACTGTTGATTTTTATTGAGCTCTCAGTATGATAAATGACTCAAATCTCTGCAGTCGAACATTCATCCAACAACATTTCTCTCACCTTATATCTGCCAAATCCATTCTTTATCTCATATGCTAGGACTTCACATCCATTCCCATTAATTCACATCTTAATCAATTTATCCCAAAGCTCAAGCCTGTCAAGATAACTTTTGATTCTGACACTTGCCATCCACTATCCCACCTAACTTTGAGTCATCCGTAAATGTGAAAAGACTCCAAGTCACGGGCAAAAATAATAAACAGCTGGAAGACTAACTTGTGAATTTTGCCTCCAGAGAGTGAACTAAAAGGTGAAAATATGAAAGACTAATTTGTATGAACATGTCTGTCTCCTGGACAATAGCTTCTGTGATGAGGGGAGTGGAAAGGGGCTGGGATACCTGTGGATGAATTCTATTAATTAATCACATCAATTAATTACATGACATTAATAACATCTTGGTATAATTACACTGTCAATCAATTTACATTTTTAAAACTAATCAACGGCACAGGGACAAAACACAGATCCTTCAGGCCCTCCATTGGAGACCTCCCTTCAAGTTGAGATTGCAACGTGAATGACTATTCTTCCCATCCAATTTCAAATCCATCTGATTGCATTGTCAGTCAGTCCAAATCTCTCCATTACTCCATGAGAAACACTCAGACATGTTGCTAAAACCTAGGCGGACTATATTATTCTTTTGTTTGACCAGTTTAGTGATCCTGTCAAAAAGGGAAGTAAAGTTCATCTAGCATAACCTGTTCTGACTGAAGCCATACTGACTCTTTCTCAGCATTGCTTTCTGTTTTTGACATTCACCAACCATGTCTTGAGTAATCCATTCTGGAATTTTCCCAGGAACCAGAGTCAAGTTCATTGACCTAGTGAATGCAGATTGTTCTCTCCACCTCCTTCTGACCTTTTAAAAAAATGAGAGAATATTTTCCCTTCCCTAATCTTGTGGCATCATTATTTTCCATTATCTTTCAAATTTGCTTAGCAATCCCATCTGTCAGTTTTTTTCAATATCCTTGGATTCCAGACCTAATTCAGTTGGTGAGCTTCTTGTACTATCCATTCTTCTCAAACAATTCCCAATTTCCCTTTTCCTCCATCATCACAATGATTTCCTCAGTGAGAGTCTTCCCTCAAATGTTGCAGTTACTCTTCAAATCAATTTTGATTCAGTTCCATTTAATTCACTTCAATTCAGTTCCATTTAATTCATTTCAATTCACTTCAATAATAACAAGGAATATTAAGTACCTAACTTAGGTACTTAATAAACACTAAATAGACACTAAAAGTACTAAAGGTACTTAATAGACACTAAATAGACACTAAAGAGACAAAGGAAAGAAGTGAACTATTCTTGCCTTCAAGGCTCTCCGATTCTGAGGGGAATTAAAGTTATACAGGTAGTAAATGCAAAATATGCCCAAAGTAAATACTAAGGATTTTCTAAGGCTGGCAGGGCAGGGAGGAAGTAACACACCTCAGGAAGGATATGTTATCATAAATGCCTTTTGAACTGTGCATTGACGGAGCTAAAGGATGGAGATTAGGAAGGGGAATATTCAAGGGATAAGGCATAACCATACAAAGGTCCAGAGAAATGAGATAGATTATCTATTAGCTATAAGAAATAGCAAATAAGTCAAACTATAGAGAATATTTATCTGTGAGGGGAGTAAGGTGACATCAATCTGGAAAGATGACTGGACCAAGATGGAAAGATGACTGGACCTTTAAACACCAAGTAGAGGAATTTCTATTTTGCCCCAGAGACAACAGGAAATCATTCTACTTCTGGGGCAGAGAAGTCATGTTGTTAGGCCTGAGCTTTAGGAATAGAAATGTAGCAGCTATGCAAATGATGAATTGGAGAAGAGAGAGATGAGAGGCAGGTGAGAGGAAACAAGGACCTTGAATAACATGGTGGCCACATGAGTAGAAAGAAGGGGATGGATAAATATGATATTGTCGGGGTAGAATCAGCAAGTCTTGGCAATTGATTAATTATGAAGGATGCTGAAAGAGGATGAAGAGTTGAAAATAATTCAAAGGGTATGAACTCATGTGACTGAGAGAATGGTGATATCCTCAAAAACCAAAACAGTCAAGTATGGGAAAGGAGGGAATTTAGGGAGAAAGATGAGTTCTTTTTTGAATAAGTTGAGTTTGAGATGCCTCTGAACATCCAGGTGGAGATACAAGTCACCCAGCTGATGATGGAGGACAGGAGCTTAAGATAAAGGTGAGCAGTCAATAAGTAGATCTGAGAGCCATTGCATTGGTGATGAGTAAGGGAAGAGAATAAGCATTTTATCTACTATGTGCCAGCCACCATGCTAAATGTTTTTTTACACCTATTATTTTATTTGATCCTTAAAATTCTGTAAGGTAAGTGCCATTATTATCCCCATTTTACAGTTGAGGAAACTGAAGCCAGGTGATTTGCTCAGTCACATAGCTGATAAGTATCTGAAGTTAGATTTGAACTCTGGTTCTTCCTGACTCAAGGCTCAGTGCTTTATCCTTACTGTGCTACCAACTGTCTCGATGAAGCAATAATAGCTAATGAAACTACATCAATGTTTGTAGTGAGAAAAGGACCCTCAAGCAGAGACTTAGGATGTAGCCACACAATGAAGATGAGACATGGGCATTGAAAAGAAGTGATCAGTCAGGTAGAAAGAGAACGAGGACAGATCGAGAGTAAGATTATATACCTAAGGAGGAAGGGCATCCAGAAGATGGGAGTGACTTGTGTTCCTCTGACCTAGCCTGTAAGAACCCAGAATCACTTTGAGATCACAATGAGACATCAAATTAAGACTAAACATAGAGCCTCGAAGTTGGGCACATACATGTCAGTTGCCCCATTACTTGGTGAGAGTTACAGGGTCTGGATTTATGAAACAAGATCTCTGGATTTTAAATAGTGGCTCTCACTGTCCATTCAGTATACGTAACTATATTGGTTTCCGAGCTAGTGATACCTATAGGCTATGACTAGTTTTAGAAATATTTCTGACTTCTCTGTTTTGTCTTTCTCTCGAGGCACTAATTACTAGCAATATGATTAATGCTCTACTTACTGGAGGCTTCGTTCCTTTTGTTTTTCTGATAATGCTAATTAATCCAATTTTGAAGGGAAAAAAATCCAGTTCCATTCTGACTGCACTTGCTGATTGTATGTGTGTGTGTGTTTGTGCATATGTGTGTATATGCAGTTGTTTTAAATTAAAAGGAAAAGTAATAGCAGAGCAATTAACAGCATTGTTGAACAAATACTGCTTATCATCAGTGCTCATCTGGGGATGTGAAGGGCAGCCTGAAGCTATGGAGATGCTTGCTTCTTCAAAGTAAGGGTTTATATTTGTCATTTGCCTATTTCTCACAAATTTCCAAGTTTACTGGACAAGTCTTTTCCACAATCTGACAAGTTGCCTTTAATCTTCTCCTTGAAGATCTCCACTGAGGGGGTGCCACCACCGCCTGAGATTGCCCATTCCATACCAGGATGGCTGTGTTTGTCAACAAGGCTCCCCCCTCCTCCTTCTGCTGTCAAACATACTCCTGCTACTTCCACCCATTATTCTTGGTTGCTTTCCTTTTGCTAAACAGAATAAAACTAATACCTCTAGTCATTTTCCAACCATGCCAACTCCACTCAAGTCTTACTCTATTCCCACCTCCTCCCTAGTATAAACTAAGACTTCATCCCTATGGTTGCCCTGAGCTCTGATAGGTGAGTGCTGGTGCTTTAGGGCTTTATCTCATTTCCTGGCCATTTCCAAGCCATGTCCACATCACCCCCCTTTTTAGAACCTCTTTACCATTAATATGTAAGATCCCCGAGGGTAGGAAGTATCTTTCTTGTTTTTTGTATAGTGTGCAATAAACAATAAATGCCTTGTCTATCTATCAATCTAGCCATACATCCACCCACCTGCTCAACCATCTACATATTGTCATAATCAGACTCTGGGAGCTGAGAGCCTCACCTGACACTATCCATCATCTGTCCATCTCTCTCTGTCTCTCTGTCTTTCTCTCTCTCTGTGTCTCTGTCTCCTTCTCTCTGTCTCTCTCTCTGTCTCTTTGTCTCTCTCTCTCTGTGTCTCTCTGTGTCTCTCTCTCTGTGTCTCTCTATCTCTCTGCCTGCCTGCCTGCCTATCTGTCCATCTGCCTAATTATCCCTCTGAACATTCTTCAAATATTTGAAGAAAGGTATAATATTCTTCCTCTGGGCCTTCTTTTCCTAGCTAACCATGCCCAGCTTCTTCAACTAAACCTCATATGACATAGTCTGAAGAACCTTCACCATCTTGATTATATGCCCCTGGAAAATGTAGAGATTGTTGCTATTCTTCATGGTGTCTGGAACTGAACATAGTCCTCCAAATAAGGTCTAATAAAGGCAGATGACAGGAATACCATCAACCACCGCCCCCCACCCCCACCCTGGATTCTTTGCCTTTCCCAGTGAAGCCCAAGATCTCATTAGCTTTTGTTTTTGATGTTGCTGAATATATTTTCAGTCATGCCCAATTCATTTTGACCCCATTTGGGGTTTTCTTTGCAAATATATTGGCGCAGCTTGTCATTTCCTTCTCCAGATAAGAAAACTGAGGCCAACAGAGGTATGCAGGGTTATCTAGCTAGTAGGTGTCTGAGGCTAGATTTGAACTCAGGAAGATGAGTCTTCCTGACTCTAGGCCTGTTACTTTATCCACTGTGCTACCTATCTCTCCCTCATTTACTTTGAGGAACTACCATACCAACTGGATGATTCATACCCATCGTAAAGAAGACATTGCTTCAGTGGGAAAACCAGTTGAGTGGGAGCATGCAGAAGCCCTCTTGGATGACTGCCCAATGGATGGGTACTAATGAAACATAAACAAGAATCCATTTTTCTGCTATCTAAATGTTTGATCAGTCTTCCTGTGGCTCCCTCTTGGTAGGTGCCCATTAGGTTGGATGTTGGCATGCTTAGTTTTAAGCCTGTCACTGAGACTTGTTGCATGGTTGGGTTTATGTTCACAGAATTGGTTTTCTTTCCAAGATCAATACTGCTCAATAGCACTTCTCCATTAAAACTTCTCCTGGAGCTGCTAGAGAGCTCTGTCCAATTACATCATAGGCACCAAAGCTGGGATCACGCCTTGTTTTCTCTGGGTACCCAAAGCAAGAGAAACTGAAAAAAGTAATTTTTAGTTATTCCTTTAAAACAAATCCCAGTTAATAACCAATTCTTCTAATTATTCTATGGGAAAAACTTCTACAACTGCGAAAGAGATTCTGTAAGCCAATATTAGTGCCCTGATGATTTGCCTTAAAGAATGACCTATGCTGTCTGTGCATTCTGACACTCATATCATCTGCCTGTGCTGTAAATGTTGTCTCTATGGACAATGGCCTCTAAGCTCCTTCCTGCCTCCAAATTCTATGATTCATAGTCCCAAATCTGGAGTTTTCTTAATCTTAAAAAAAAGAAAAATTTCAAAAGCCAGTGCATATCCTCTCTTACACACTGCAAATCATTTAAGCCTCAAGTAGAGTGAGCTTGGTGTTAGATTTGGAGTCAAGAGGGTCATGGGTTTGAATCTCACCTCTGATATTTACTTGCTGTGTAGACATCAGCAAGCTGTGTAGCCTATCTAAGCCTCAGTTTCCTCATCTGTAAAATGAGGATATAGTCCCTGCTCCACAGGGTCACTGTGGGATTCTAACAAAATAAAGTGTGTAGAGTTCTTTTTAAACCTTAAGACACCATGTAAATATCAATGACTTATTATTTCTTATTGAATCACAAATGGGTTTTTCAGCATGACCCCACAATTATTCTACCATCTAAAAGGACCTACATGAAGTTATGAAGAGTGAAACAAGAAGAACCAAGGGAATGCTGTATACAGCAACAGGAATATTGTTTGAAGAATGACTTGTGCCCACCTCCTGAGAAAAAAAATTTATAAATAAAACAAGCAAGATGCAGTTTTATGTGGTCATATATCTTTTTGTCAAAAGATGCCTTCTCTAAAAGGAGGGAGCCAGTTGGGCATTTTAATGTCACAAATAAATAACTTGAAAAAAAACAATTACTTCAATGTCCCCTTCCAGATAGATTTCACAGCAAGAATACAAAATTGAGTTCAAATAGCACTTTTAAGTTTTTCAAAGTGCTATACTCATGGTATTTCATCTGATCTTCACACCCCCATGAAGTAGGCACTAGTATTGTCTCCTTTTCACAGATGAGGAAACTGAGGCAATCAGACGTTTGCCTAGAGTTATACAGCTAATTAGTATGTCTGCAGTTTCTCAGATCTTCTTGACTCCAAGGCCAGTGTTCTATGCACTATACAACCTAGATGACACACTACTAATCTTCGGGTAGTTTAGGTAGTTCCCAACAAAATGGCCTGCCTATTACTTCCTGAATATTCTGTTTCTCACATCTAGGACTTTGCATAACCTGTTTCCCATCCCTAGAATATACTCTCTTCTTATCTCCTTCTCTTAGAATCCTTTGTTATTGTTGATCAGTCATTTCATTTCTGTCTGACTCTTTTTGACCCCATTTGGGGGTTTTCTTGACAGTGATACTGGAGTGGTTTGCCATTTCCTTCTCCAGGTCATTTTACAGATGAGGAAACTAAGACAAACAGGGTTAAAGTGACTTGCTAGTAAGTGTCTGAAGTCAGAGTTGAAGGTTTTCTTAACTCCAGGCCAGATGCTCTATTCACCGTGCCACCAGCTGGCCATTAGAACTCTTAGTTTCAAAATGGCAGAGTAAAGCAGAGAAGCTCAGAGTCATCACAAGAATCCTCTCCAACCAATATTAAAATAATGCCACAAAATGAATACAGGAGAAAAGGAGCCAACAAGGAGACAGAGTAAAACAACTTTCAAGAAAAGAACTCTTAGCTTCACTTTTTGTTTCAAGGTGCATCCTCCTCAGGGCAGTCTTCCTGATGCACATAAGTTAGTTGTAACTAAGCTCTTTCTCTTCAAATTACCTTTGATTTAATTGTCTGTTTACATTTTAAATTTCCCTAGCACAATGTGAGCTCTTTGAGGACAGAGACCATTTTTTCTTTTTTCCCTTTGTATAACTAGTTTCTAGTGTAGTGCCTCAAAGATGGTAGGCATTTATTAATTACTTGTTGAACTGAAATGAATTAAATGCCTTTTGGTAACAATTGCATACAACATGAATGCAATTTTCAAATCACAAGTAATAAAAGAAATGCACATTAAAAATTCTTTGGTTTTAGTCTCATATTAAACAAATTGAGAAAGGTAATATAAAGAAATAGTCAATGCTGGCGGGGCTATGACAAAACAGGCACACTAAAACACTTCTGAATTGATCCAAAGTTCTGGAAGACAATTTGATGTGATAAAAGTGATTCCTACCCTTTGAGTAATTAATCCCACTATTAGGCCACAATGTGTTTTGGAAGGAAGGCTTTATGTATAATAAATGTTCAAAGAAGCACTCAATGGTAGGGGAAAAAACTACCAGAAATAAAATGGGCCCCCATGGATTTGAGAAAGACTGGACAAACTATGGAATATAATTATAAATGAAATTCTATTGCACCTTAAGAAATAGCAAATATGAGATACTCAAACATGGGACTATGTGTGTGATATAATATTGTGCAAAAAAAGAAGAATACTAAGATTTTATGTAAAATAATGTAAATGAATGAAGCCCTAAAAGGCATCAGATAAATTGCAATGAATAGTCTTGGACCTGGAGAAGAGAGGATAGAACATATAGCCCTCCTTCTGGAAGAAAAGTGGGTGACCTCGAGCATGGAATGTTAAATACACCATTGGCTGTTGTCACTTTGCCAGTTGGTTTTACTTGGTGGCTTTTGCCATAAAGAAGGGTTCAATGGGAGTGAGGAACAACAGCAAATCATGGCAATATATCAATTAAAGAAAAGAATAAGATACTTTTTTCCTTTCAAAATCTAAGATCAGAAATAAGCTTTAAAACAGTGACCACGGGCACCCGTAGTTTCCCTGATTCATACACTGGGGGACAGACAGAAACCTGCACACTACCAATAGTTACATCTTTCCATACAGATCCAAGACTGTGCTGATCATTTTTTAAATTAACTGTAAGATAGAATTCACTTGAACAAAAGGCAGGAGCCTCACTGAGGACCCCACCCTGGACCACACTGGATTAAAGTGCTAATTGTTTTATTTTAACTATCACTTTCAACCAATTAATTTCTCTTGCTTTGGACTGAATTGGCTGGAACCCCCAAAAGATCTTCCAGGAAAGAGTGTGCTGTGTTCCTTGACCTTCCCTCATTCCCTCCCCCAGACTTCCCCCACCAAAAATTCACCCATCACATTTTCTTTATTCTCTTAAAAGATGCCAACTAACAAAGACTTCAGAAATTCTGTAGACTGAAGGACTCATTTCCTCTTAGGAAAAACCCACTAGTGGATTTTTAAAAATGAGATTTATGTTGTTTTTATTGTTATAAAGAAAACCATAAGTAATCTCATCTAGCCTAGCCTTTGTGAAGCCTGATTGCAGCAGCTGCTCTCTCTGCCTTCCATTTTTTCAAATTACCTTAGTCACATTTATGGATACGCAGACTGTCTCCTACTGCTTGAAACCTTCTATCTTCTTCCCTCAGGCTCTTGGAAAGCCTAACTTCCTTCAAAGTCCAATATGGGTGCCACCTTCCAGATCAGGTCTTTCCTGATTTCCTCCGGTGATTGGTGCTGACCACTTCCTCAGATCCCTGGAATTGAAATCCAGAAGCTCTGAGCTCAAATACTACCTCAAAATTTTCTTTGTTTTGTGATTAATCAAGTTTCCTCTTTTCTGGGTCTCAGTGCTCTCACTTGTAAAATGAGTTTGTTGGTGTTAATGACTAAGCTCCCTTCTGGTTCTACAACTATGAACCTACAAAAATCTGGGTGGTCCAGAAGCCACCATTACCACCTATGAATTCTTTAAAATTCTTTCTGGAGGGGCAGCTGGGTAGCTCAGTGGATTGAGAGTCAGGCCTAGAGACGGGAGGTCCTAGGTTCAAATCCGGCCTCAGACACTTCCCAGCTGTGTGACCCTGGGCAAGTCACTTGACCCCCATTGCCTACCCTTACCACTCTTCCACCTATAAGTCAATACACAGAAGTTAAGGGTTTAAAATAAAAAAAAAATTCTTTCTGGAACTCTGGTACTGAGGTCTTCTGGCCTTTGAATGGAGCCATTCCAAAGCCCACCCAACCCAGAAGCAATTGTGGGGATTCACAGATGACTTTTTTCCCTTACTCTGACTCAGAGTAGAGACTCCCTTCTCTAGTACAGTCCTCTCCACACTTCCACCTTCTGTTTTGAATCAGGTGCTTTCAACTGGTCTTCAGAAGTGGTTCAAGGCAGCAGGTGGTCCTGTTTTCATTTTTTAAGGGCATAAGTGAAATTCTCCCAAGTAAGTACAATGTCCTCAAACCTATTAGGCATTTCCCAGGCCATTAAGGCAGGGGACTGAATATTCTGAAGAGGTTTGTGAGAAAAACCAAGTAAGATCCCCCTTTTTTCCTCCCCAGATCGTTTTGTTTTCTGTGTGGTTTCCTTGGCTCTTGGGTCCTTTTTGTGCGTTCCCCTCCTTTAACAGGCACTTAAGTTTCATAAATAAAGCATACAGCTAACATTTCCAGTCACCAATGCTTCCCTCCCTGTGTCTGCTCTTTATACATGATGACTAACATCAACAAACATGGGAGAAAGAAGAACCAACCCCCAATTTGCTGTGAGTCCCATAATAGCTCTTTGGTTACCTAGGCTAGTGTGTTGTGATGACAACACCATCTAGCATTCTCTGAACAGCTCCATGCAATGTAAGGTTGGTTGCAGGCTCTATTCTGCACGTATAAGGAAATGGGATGCTAACTGTCGGTGTCAGGCTACATCCAAGTCATACTCCTGGCAGAGCAGATGGTTTTTGTTTCCTAATCCTAACCCAAGACTAGTAGCCCATTGGGAGGATTCAGAAGTTATTGATGCTATTTTCGAAATTTCTGTTTATCCCCTTGACCTCTGTTAAAGTCCAACATTGATCAGTATCTCATTGTGGCATATACGTTGGTTCTCAGAAACTATAGCCTTAGACCTGGGCCAAATACTTTGGCAAGCCTGCCCCAAATGAAGAGACTTTGAACATAGGTATGGGAATAGATTACATATCTTCCTCCTGACAGATCAGACTAGGTAAATTCAGAAAGATTTATCAAGGGGCCATTGAGTGTATAATGAATTGTTCAGCTACAACAACTCTGGAAGAGCATTTCTTCAGTTATAGAGAAGTTATGATGTATGTCATTGGAAGGACCACTAATAGTAATGAAATTACAGCTTGCTAAAGTTGAAATAACCTTTAGTGACCAGTTTGCAAAGATCTACCATGATGATTTTTCATGTCCTCTTCTAATGTTACTTCAAGGTGTAACTTTATAAAAGCTAATTTACGTAAAATTCTCAATTCTCTTCAGGGTGCCCTACAAAGACTATTGGTCATGACCACAATAATGGTCATTAATGCAATAGCAATAGACTATGGCAGGTTCTATAAAGCTGGAGAGGTTACGAATTTGGCCCCATTAATAGATTGTATATCTATTGTCCTTGGACATAAATTGAAATAAAGTTGGAAGTCTATCACTGGGTTGCCTATAAGGGAATAAATTTTTCCAACCATAGCAATTTTTAAAAAAACTTTACCTTCCACCACTATATTACTTATTGGGGAGGGTCTAACCCATCAAAATGATAGATTTTTGGAGTAATCTCAAATCTTGGTGGACCTAGTTACCAGGAAAAACCATGCAACTTACTTACAAACAACAATAGATATGGATGGATCTTGGAGACAGCATGGTTTAATGGAAGGAGACTGAACAATTCATAGATAGGTTGTACAATCTGCAGTGGTGTAGGGAGTTCCTACACTGGGATTTTCCCAAGCTGATAAAATCATAAATTATCCATGTATTTGCATCTTCTTTGGCTACAGTTGTACTCTGATGAGCCATCATTTCATGAAGGAACCCTCAGGTGTTCAAAAGTGATATTTAGCAGACTGTAGGCTCTGATAGTTTCTACTTATTGAGTGGGAGAATCTTCAAGCATGAGATCTGATGCCAGTCTGTGTGTCTGTTATCAGAGGACAAGCCAAGCTAGTCTGGAGAAGTTCATCAAAGGGCTCAACAGAAACTCATGACTTTTTCATCCACAGTGACTCTCAAAGACTCATTACTTAGATATGGAAGAGCCATGGTGTAAGTAGGCTAGCAGAGGGAACACCTGCATCAAGGTAAGCCAAAATCTTTGAAAGCATCTTCCATCCTTCTAAGCTACCAAAAGAATTTTACTCCACGACAAAGTACAGTTCCAGCATCCTAAGCTGCATGTCCAATATCCTTTAAATTCCTCAGTTAATTTATTTAAGAGTTTTACACATTTCTTTCTCATCTCAAACCCATGTCAAATTGCATGGCTGATTCAGTAACATCAGCAAGGCTGATGAGGAAGAATGACTGACACTAAAAATTCCATGAAAATATTTGAAGCATTTGAAAAAAAAGCAGGGGAGTTATTTAGGAAGACTATAATAGGTCTAATAGAGCAACATTTCATTTTAATTTAGGGGAGACTATCGGCTAATTCTAGTTCGGGGCCCAAGGGCCTCTTGCATTGAATCCTAAATAATTATCTTGAGTAATTTTCTTTGCTTGGTTGGCTACAGTTTCCACATTGATAAAATGGAGATATATTTTCCACATGAGGTATTGTCATGAAGAATGATGAAGAAGCTAATCGTGAAAAATGCTAACGAGATTAGACTGCTATAAGTTTGATGATCATCATATTAAAGGGAGAAGAGTTTTATTTGCATGGGGCAACTTGTCAGTATTGAGACTAATGCTTGACTGATTGCTAAGGTGGTGGTGATCTCAATGGTTTGCCATTCCCATTTTCTTGGTTTGACTCTCAGCATCCAGAGTCAAGTCGCACAAATAGTTGACTGAATAAAGGCAATAATACTAATACTAAAAGCAGACATTTATAGAGCATTTTTAAGTTCCTGGAGTACCGCGTGTGTGTGTGTGTGTGTGTGTGCGTGTGTGTGTGTGTGTGTGTGTGTGTGTGTGTGTGTGAAGTAAAATCTCATTTGACCTTCACCTATGAGAAATGTTGACTTGCCCAAGGCTTAACAGCCTGAAGTACGGGAAGAGAGATTCAAATCCAGGTGACTCTTGAGTCCTAAGGCCATCACTCTTTTACTATACTCTATAGTTACAGAATAAAAAAAAGAGAAAGGAAGAGCTCATGTAAAGGAGTCCTGGGGATTTTGATAGACTTCTGGCTCAATGTTAATCAATAGTGTGATAAGGCAAGTAAAGGAACTGTTGGGATCTCAGGCTGAATCATGAGAGGTCTAATGGTCAGCATGTGTGCTGTTTCTAGACCTGGTCAGACCCCATCTGGAGCATCTGACTCACTATAGATACGCTCATGTATCTCCAGAAGAGGACAACCAGGGTAGTGAGAGAACCAGTGAACTTGCCATATGAAGATTGGTAGAAACAACTTTCAAGATCTCTCCTAGCTCTAAATCCATGATCTCATGATCCATGCAATATGGCATAATGATCAGAGTGCTAAACTTGGAGTCAAGAAGACCCGACTTCAAATCCCACCTTGGTCATTCGTTAACTCTATGACCTTGGGCAAATCACTTCACCGCTAAGCTTCACGTCAGTTCAGGAATGGCTTGCTGTGTGACAAACACTGTGCTTAAGTGCTGAAGAAAAAAAAATAGGAAAAAAGGAAAAGGAAAAAAAAATTTTAAGTCCCTGACCTCAAGGAGCTTCCAATCTAATAGATTCCCCCAGTTTCCTCAGCTGTAAAATGGCACCACCTCCCAAGTGCCATGAGACTCAAATGGGATAATATAAAGTGCCGTATAGAATACAATATAAATAAATATAAAAATAAAGATTATATGCTGTACTGTATATGTATATATGTACTGTATAAAACCAAAAGTTATCATAGAAATGACAGCTATGATGATGATGAAAAATAATAATTGAGCATCCCAGCTATGGGCAAAGTAGAGAGGTTTTCATTTATACACAGACATTTTTATTTTATAAAGATTCATCAGTTACTATGGGAGGAAGAAACAGTGTTGACTTTTTTTTTTGTCCTCCACGATAATATGATGAAATCCAACTTGTTTCACATTTTGCGTATACGGATTCTAGCTTTTCACCAAAAGGATTTTTCCTAAGTTTCTCCGGACTTAGGTTTTGTCCTGCAGAGAAAGCCAGATCTAGCTCAAGCATTTCTGGATAAGTAGAGGCACTCCTTCTGGGGCTAAAACAATGCCTACTTAGACTGAGGTTATCTCATGTGCTATCTGAGTCAGGGGGAAGTTTTCTGACTTGTAACTGTCTGCATTCTCCCTTCTCACCCCTTCCCAAATCTCACCGATCTCCCTCTTTCCTTGGAATTCAGTAGATTTTGAAGGAAAAAATGTAATACTTCAAATTGTAAATAATACTTGCTTGGAAAAACATCTGGATGCCAATAAGTGAGGAAAGTAACTGGCATGGAGACATCTCTTTTCTCTTTCCTTCTACCCTCTTCCTTTGTTCTCCTCTGGGTCCATTGGCATGGAAAGAAGGGCAGTCCCTTGTCCTCGCGGGATGGGTTCATTTAAATTCTAGCCACATTGGCCTCTGCACACGGACTGAAGGGATATCCACCATCATTGGCTACCCAGGTAACATGTTTTTAGGAAATTGCAGAAATAGGGAACAAAGTAGACCAGAGAAGGAAGAGAGAGAAAGAGGCAAGAGAGCAGCCAAAGTAGCTTTGGGGATTTTCCTTTCAGAGGGATAAATGCATGTTGAAAATGATCATTTTGCCTTTGGGGCCAAACAAACTGATTATCAAGCTAGGAATGGAAATAGGGCCTATTTCATTGTTCAAGTGATTAGGAAAGAGCTTGCTTACTTCTTGGACAGAGGCCTCACTACCTTTCCTGGTTTGCTTTTCTGGCCCTGTGAGAACCTCCAGCCATTTCAGGGGGTGTCATTCATGCTTATCCTTTCAATCAGGGCCCTCAGAAGGCCTGCCAGCTTGTTTTCAGAGGCAGTTAATCTGACGGAAGTTGGTTCAAGTTTTGGCAAAGATCTGTGGTAAGATATCATGAAAAGCTGCCAAACTGTATTATTAGACAAGGGGGGAAAAATTTAAAAGACCCAGCCTCCCTAAGTCAAATGCCAAGCACACCTACATCAGCTTCAATCAGCCCCTAGAAAAACAAGATATTTATAGCTGCTTTCAGCCTTAGTGCTCCTCTACCCAGGGGGCAGGGCTCTCATTGCAGAGAGCTCATAATCACTTCTAGTGAGGTTTTTAGAGTTTAATATGAAATGAGCTTGAATGACACTGGGATGCCTCATCAGAGGATGTCCATTTTCATCGCAAAGCTGGAAATGATCCTCGGAAGCCATCTAGTCCAAGACCCTCATTCTACAGCTGGGGAAACTGAGGCTTATTTTGTCAGAGTGACTCGCCCAAGGTCCCACAGCTAAAAATGGCAGAATAAACCCTTGGATTTGGCTCTCTTGAATTCTAGCCCAGTGTTCTCTTTGTCCTACATTCAATGTTCTTTTGACTAGCACCTTCCTCTCTGGATTATATGAAGACCAGAAACATAGAAAGCCTACTGAGTATAATATTGTATATCACATATACAATAATTTTATAATTGCTATGTACATACATGTATATAACAGTGCAACATGTACAACATATATTGTAGCACAATATGTGCATGTATATTATATATGCATATATGTACCACATATGATATATGGATAACACATACATGCATGTAATACATGTATTCAATACACAATGTGTATATATTCTTATATAAAATATGTAACATAAATATGATATTATATAATTATGATATATTTTAAGTATGTCTTATATAGTTCTAGTCTTCACCATTAAAATGTGAACTCCTTGAGGGGAGGAACTGTTCTTGCCTTTGGAGGAATCCCCTTTGTACAGTGCTTGCCACAAAATAAACATGTAATCCATGTTTGTTGGCTGACTATAACATTCTGCTTCCCGTTTGTTCTTTCATGTAAGAATCTCCAAAGATCAATCTATAGGACAGTTTATTTCCAAAGTTCTCAGACATGTGAGAACTCCTCAAGGATCAATTTCTGAAATACTTCTAGGAGTCATAACATGCCTTTATTTTTCAGATCAATAAACTGAGTTCTATAAAGAAATTTTGGTATTTTAAGTGATAGATCTGAAAATTGAACTAAAGATAACTGGAACATCTCCAAAACTGTAACTAGAGTGAGTTGATTGGGGCTTTGCTGTCCAAAAGTAGAGAAATTTAGAGGATTTAAACTCAAAATGCCTAAAACAGAAATCATTCTCTTTCCCCATAAACCCTCTCCTCTTCCTACCCTCCCTATTTCTATAAAGGGCAATACCAGCCCCCTAGTTCCTCAGGGTCGAAGTCTAGGAGTCATCCTGGATTCCTCACACTCTCTCACATCCCCATATGCAATCTGTTGCCAGGACCTATCAATTTCTCCTTTAAAGCATCTCTCCAACATCCTCCCTTTCTCTCCTCTGACACTGCTGCCCCTCCTCGTGCAGGTCCTCATCACCTTATACCTGGACTATCACAAAAACCTCCTTGGGGTGCCTCAAGCCTCTCTGCACTCCCATTCATTTTCCATTCAGCTATTCAAGTGCAGAGCTGATCGTGTCACACACACACACACACACACACACACACACACAACTCAATAAATTCTAGTTGGGAGCAAAGACAAAGTGCCCTGTTTAGCATTCAAAGCCCCCTCCTCCCTTGCCAGTCTTCTTACATCTCACTCACTGACACATACTTCTATCCAGTGACACTGGTCTTCTGGATGTTCCACAAATGTGATGATCCTCTTGGCAGTTTTGTCCCCAAGTCCTGCAACATTCTCTCCTCTCTGCCTGCTGACCTTTCTGGTTTCCTTTAAATTCCAACTAAAATCCCACCTTCTGCACAGGCAGCCTTCCTACTAACCCCACTTAATTCCAGTGCCTTCCCTCTGTTAATTATTTCCCAGTTATCCTGTATCTAAGTTTGTGGTTTTCATTTGCTTGTTGTCTCGCTCATTAGACTATGAGTCCCTTGTGGGCAGATTTTTTTTCTTTTTGTGTGTTCATTTGGTTTTTTTTTACTCTTTTTGTGTCCACAGTGTTTAACCCAGTGCCTGACACATAGTATACACTTAATAAATGTTTAATGATTGAGAGGCTGGTTTATTTGGACTTAATTTTCAGTCCTTCAGCTACTTAGAAACAACTAAATTTAGTATTTAGTTAACACAAATAAGAATTGCTATCAGATAATGTATAGATCCCTCCCACTCCCATCCCACCAACCCTGGTGGCTACTCCTCCTAAGAGTTGCTCCTCAGCCTAACAAGGTCCTGTTCCCTCATTCTTCAGGGCTCCCTTTCCCCCAATCGCAATGATAGCTCTTACGTTCTTCTTGCTCTAATTTCTATTGGAAGAAAAATTGTTAGTTTCAGCTCTGAAAGTTTCAGTTTCAGTCTCCCAGTCTGAAAATAAGAGTTTTTTGTTGTTTTAAGAATCTTAAAAATCACCTTTTTTACTCAATGTTTTCAAGTATCTAGATAGATACCACAATATTGGCCACTGACACAATTACTGTCTTTAAGGAGCTTTAAGGTAATATAAACTACTGTAAAACGAGACAATATTAATAGGACACAAATCATTATAATTTGATAAGTGCATGTTATTGGGCTATCAGGACCAGGAGTTTGACCTTCTCACTCCCACCCAGCTCGGTGGCCTTTTCATAATATTGAAGACTTATGAATGGAAGGAATATTAGATATTTTCTATTTAAACTCCTTCATTTGACAAATAGAGAAACTGAGACCCAGAAAGATTAAGTTCTTTACACAGATGGTAAGTAGCAGAGCCAGGACTTGAGAGCATTTCCTTTGACCCCAAAATGTGGGATCTTGCCATGTCCTACACTATATCAAATTTCACTGGGCTGAAGTTATTTGAGAAAAACAGGGAGATTAATAAAAGTCTAATTAGCTACTCTTCCCATCTTCTTATATACCAATAGATCAGGGAAGAAGTTTAATACCAGACTCATCACTCATTGTCTACCATTAGCCTTGGTCTCTTACACATATGTGACCAAGTAAACAGAAGCCAGAAAGAGATTAGTGAGGCAGTAAGACTTAGCTGGAAGAGCAAAGCACTGGGTTTGGAGTCAAAGGCCTTTGCTTGGGGAATTAGATTAGATGATACATAAAATCCCTTTCGACTGATTTCCAAGATCCTCTGCTCTCTACCCACCACCACAACCAATCTGAATAAAAATTATTGAATATGGAACTGAATGCCACTTATGCTAAAGTGATCTTGGATAAGTCTTCACATCTCTAAGCCTCAATATTCTTCTCATTTATAAAATGAGAGAGTTGGACTAGTTGAGCTCCAGGGCCCCTTCAGGCTCTACATCCCTAATTCTCCTGAATTAAAATGCTCTAGCCAACAAAAACAGATATTTCTCAAGCAGCCAATATGGAAGATCTGACCCTTTCTCCCCTTTTCCCCTGTGTCATCCATCATCCTATCACTGTTTGTACCTTCCCTATCCCTGATCTCATCTCCACTCTAAGTGTTTACCCTTCCTGCCCTTTGATCTTTGTGTCCCTCTCCTATCACCCCATCTCAGTGACCTCCTCTGAACACTACCCCTGATCCACTGGCTGCTGTCCTTGCTCTGACTTTCTCCATAGTTCCTGGCTTCCTAAAGTAGCAACTGGGCTATCCATGACCTTAGGGGATACAGAGAAATGCCGCCTGATCCATTAGACCCCCATCCATTGCCCTCTCCCTTCATTCCCTCTCCTGCTTTGATCCATACTGGCCTAAATTTCAGAGGTCTTCCTTCCTCCCTTGGTTTATCTCTTTGAATCCCTTCCTTCATTCAAAACACAACTCAGGTATCACCTTGATATCGGGTATCATTGATTTCCCAATGTTTAGTGTCTTCTCCCTCTTGAAATTGAGTTTTCTTATCTAAGTATCTGCTGTATCTTTCCAGGAGAATGGAGACTCCTAGAGGTCAGGGAGCAGCTAACTTTTGTCTTTGTAGAACTAGTACCTGGAAAAGTGCCTGGCATACAGTAGATGTTTAAGAAACATTTATTGAATTCACTTCTATTCAGCACCAGACCTGGGTAACAGTATGGAATAGATAGTCCATTTTTTGGCCTCCTCCAGCATCCTTTTTCAGTGTCCAGTGCTTACATTTGTCCCCTCAACTAGAATGTAAGCTCCCTGAGGGCAGGGATTATTTCATATTTGGCTTTGTATGTGCCAGTATAGGCACATAGTAAGAACTTAACAAATTTGTTGAATTGAACTGAAGTGATTGCCCAGAGTCCCTTCCTCTGATGCTTTACTTGGTTGTACCTTCCTTAGACAGGCACCATGACCTTTATTCTCCTCCTATCAAAACCTGTATCTAAAGAGTTGTCACAGGAGAATGGAACCCACACATTTATTCATACTAAGGTGTGAAAGCATCAACATGGCTGAACAAGTGTTGCCTGCCAGGAGAATCAGCTGAAGAGAGATAAAGGGACTGGAGGCATTTGAAGAATCACTATGGTGGTGATGGGGTTGGGCAGAGATTGCATTTCTGCCACCTCTCATGGGCAATGAGGCAAGCTCATAGAAGAATATGGCAGATAGGGATTGGAAAGGGAAGGTATTTCCTCTGATGCAGCAAATGGCATGGGCAGGGATGAGAATAAGGTCTCTGAAGCAAATGGGAAAGCGACAGGTCACTTTCCATATTTAGCTAGTCCGAAAGGAAGACTTGGTGGGCAATACCTTCCCATGACAAACAACCTGGCCCATGGTACCGTTAGTCCACTCATGTCATCTGCATCAGGAAAGAGATGAATTGAATGAACAGGACCTACAGAGATGACTTGAGGCACCCTGCTTTGTGACATCAAGCTATTAGGGAAATTTTTCCTTCAAAGAAAAGTTGCTTTTAGATGAAGTATTCATTCTTTCAACAGTCATTAACTGAGTTCTTCTTATGTACTTGGTACTGTGTATAGTGGCTGACAATAATCTCAGATTGAGGCAGGGATTAGATTAAAATGTCATTGGGAACATATTTAACAAAATAAATAACAATATAATAGAACATAGATAATGTTAGTATGTGGTTTTCAAAATCAGTATGAAGCTTTCAAGGATCCTTATATGTTGTTTAGCAACCCCCATTTCTATTTAAAGTTGACTATTGGCCTAGATGATCTCTAAGGCCTCCCCTAAGTCTTGTGTACACCTGATAATAATTTGTCGTTGTTCAGTGGTCTTGTCCAACTCTTCCATGACCCCATTTGGGATTTTCTTGGGAAAGATGCTAGAGTGGTTTGTCATTTCTTTCTCCACCTCATTTTATTTGCATGGCTTTTCAAGATCCATAGAAAGCTACATGTATATTATCTCATGTGTTCCTTAAAGCAGCCCTATGAGGTAGGTTCTGCTATTATCCCCATTTTGCAGATGAGGAAATAAAACTGAGAGAAGTTAGGTCACATGCCCAAAACCACACTGCCGAAGTATGATTTGGTAAAAGGGGGAGGAAATAAGAATTTATTAACCTGCTACTGTGTATCAGGTACTGTGTTAAGTACTTTATAAATATCTCATTTTATCATCACAACAACATTGAGAGAGATGCTGTTATCATCCTTAATTCATAGTTGAGGAAACTCAGGTAAGCAAGGTGAAATGACTTGTCCAAGGTCACAGAGCTAGTGTGTATCTGAGGCTAAGTGTTTGAATTCAAGTCTTCCTGACCCTTGCCCAGTGTATTTACTATCTACCTGATTTGGAACCAAGTCTTCTGGACTACAAGCCCAACCCTCATCCACTATGCTAAGTTACTTCTGAAGGATTATACAACAAGATGAGGGGTTTCATAAAGTCATGCATAAAGACAGGTAATACTCAGACGTTGAGGTTTGTTTGGAGATTTTCCAGGGTCCAGACTTGTGATTTTATTGGTCTACAGGACTCCTAGTGAGGAAATGTCCTCATCTATGATTTACCAATCGATTGATCAATAGATGATCAATACATCAATCAATTAGTTCCTATTTTGTGCCAGACACTGTGCTAATGGGTGGGGATACAAAGATGAATGCAACAATCCCTACTCTCAAGGAGTTTTATTCTAGTGTAGGAGATGACTCCATCATATATATGAGTGTTTACTGAATAAATAGGAGGATGTTAAATGTAAAGTAATTAGGGAGAGAATTAAATGTAAATAGCATGAATAGGGGCAGCTAGCTGGAAAAAGCTCCAAGCCGGGAGCCTGGAAGACCAGAGTTCGAATTTAGCCTCAGGTACTTACTAGCTAGGTGACTGGACAAGTCGATTATTCCTTTTATCTCAGTTTCTTCATTTGTAAAACGATCTGGAGAAGGAAATGGCAAAACTTCTCCATTATCTTTTCCAAGAAACCCCAAAATGGAGTTGAGGGGAGTTGAACACCACTGAGATTCAACAGCAATTAAGGAGAGAGGGTACTAGCAACTGGGGCAGGAGTGGATGGAGTATGAGATCAGGAAAGGCTTCAAACCGAAGGTGTGGCTTGAGCCCTGTTTTGAAGGAAGTAAGGTATTCGATGACGAGGAGGTGAGCAAGAGATGCATTCCAGGTACAAGGGAATAGCTGATGCAAAAGCAAGGAGATGGGAGATAGAGAATCATGCGTGAAGAAAGGGGATGCTAGTTTGGCTGAATCACTGAATATGGGCAGGGGAACAGTGTATAACAAGACTGGGAAGATAGATTGGAGCCACATTGTGGAGGGATTTTAAAGCCAGAGGAATTTGTAATTGATCTGAGAGGTAGAGACTCTTTTTGCTATTTCTTTGTATCCCTAGGACATCAGACAGTCCCTGGCACATAGTAGGCACTTTATAAAAGCTTGATAATTATTGAATGAGGAAGAAATGTGGCCAGACTTATGCTTTAAGCAAATGATATAGGAGCTAGGATAGCTAGGTAGAGAGACCTGAGCCACAAAATAAATTAAGAAAAAAAAATAGTTTTAGTCATGTCTGACTCTTTGTGACCCTTTTTGAGGGTCATCTTTTCCTTTAATCTTTACTTTTGGTCTTAAAACTAATACTATTTACTAGATCTAAGGCAGAAGAGCAGTGAGGGCTAGGCAATGGGGGTTAAGTGACTTGCCCAGAGTCACACAGCTAGGAAATGTCTTGAGGCCAGATTTGAACCCTGTCTCTAGACCTGACTCTCAATCCATTGAGCCACCTAGTTGCCACCTATTTGAAGTTTTCTTGACAAAAATACTTGAATAGTTTGCCATTTCTTTCTCCAGCTCATTTTTACAAATGGGGAAATTGAGGCAAGCAGGGTTAATTGACTTGCCCAGCTACTAAGTGCCTGAGACCAGATTTGAACTCAGGAAGTGGAGTGGTAATGACTCCAGACCCAGCATTCTATCCACTGAGTCACATAGCTGCCTGCTCAATTAAGAAGCCACTGAAATAATCAAAGTGAGAAGTGATGAGGAACTGATTTAAGCTGGTTATTGTGGGAGTAGAGAGAAGACCTCAGATGTAAGGCTTAGAAACGTCAAGGTTTGGCAACTGCTTAGATATAGGTAAGAGAGTGAGAAGGAAGATGCTGAAGTTAGGTACCAATAATGGGAAGAATGAACAATGATGCTTTAGATTTTACAGTGGTTCCCAAACTTTTTTGGCCTACTGCCCCCTTTCCAGAAAAAATACTACTTAGCTCCCTGGAAACTAATTTTTAAAAAATTTTAATAGCAATTAATAGGAAAGATAAATGCACCTGTGGCCATCACCGCCCTCCTGGGTCGCTGCAGCACCCACCAGGGGGTGGTAGCACCCACTTTGGAAATCACTGCTTTAGAAGAAAGGTAAGAGTATGCTTGAGAAGTTAAATGACTTTTTCAGGGTCACACAGTCAGCCTGAGTAAGAGGTTTAACTGAATCCAGGTTTTGAAGAATCCTAGGTTGGGTCTCTATCTACTACATCCTGTCACTTCTCCAGGAAAGGAAATAATAGCACTCATTTCTACGCACAAATCTTTAGCTTAGACAAACAGATGAACCTCACAAAGGTCTTGTGCTTCTTCTGTTATCTACATGAGAATGGAGCAGAGAAGTATGGGGCTGATCTAATAATGCCCTTTGGTTAGTTTCCCAGAAAGCCATCCACTTCCTAGAGATTCTACCAGGACGAAAAGAATGGACCCAAGCAACTAGCTGAGAGATACTCAAGACAAGTTGGAGCTGGCATCTTCTAAGTAGAGAACAACAAGATGGTGCCAGGTCTGGAGTCAGGAACACTTATCTTCCTGAATTCAAGTGTGGCCTCAGATGCTAGCCATGTGATCCTGGGCAAATCAATTAATCCAGTTTGCCTCAGTTTCCTCTTCTATAAAATAAGCTGAAGAAGAAATGGCAAATCACTCTAGTATCTTTGCCAAGAAAACTCCAAATGGGGTTGTTAAGAGTCGGACATGACTCAACAACAATAACCATAAGATAGCAATGCAGAGAAGAAAATCAGCTTTATTTCGACTCCAATCAGGAACTTAGAAAGGTATGTGGCACATACCCCTTTTTTTCTAGGGCTTTTGAAACATATATGCTACTCAGTGTTCCAGAAGATTTAGTATACAATATAATAAACATAACATATAATAAAATAATTATCACTTATCAGATATTAAAGGGACACAGTTTGCTGGCTACTTTCAAAACTCAACTTAAATTCTATATTCTGCAAGAGGTATTTCCTGATTATCTCTTATCCTCTACCCTTAACTCCCCTGTAGCTAGTACCTCAATTCTGAGATTACTTCCCATTTACATAGTCTATATCTTATGTGTACATAGTTACTCCTGTATTGTCTCTTCTGTTAAATCTAAGCTCTTTGAGGCCAGAGACAATGTTTTTGTCTCTCTTTGTTACTCCAGGACCAACCACAGTGCCTGGCAGACAGGCAGCAGGTGCTTAATAAATGTTTACTCTTATTATTGTTCATATTGTTTTTGAAGATGATAGTGATGATGATGAAGGAAGTTCATATCTGAGTCCTGATTTGGGATAAATGACCTTACCTTTTTTAGACTCAGTTTTATCCCTGTTAGAGTATAGGAATATTTGTACTGCCTATCTCATTGGGTTGTCATATTGGGGAAAAAAACCCTGTAAAGTTTAATACTATATAGCAGTTTTCATTAATTTACCTTTTTTTCTGTGTATACCTGGTATTAGGTTGTAATTTCCTTGAGGAATGAAGCTCTGTGGAATTGAATAGAGTTGAAGAATCTAGAGGGAGAGAAATTCTCCCCTTAGCCTGCAGGCTTCATCGAGGCCCATTCACATTGTGGTTATCCTATTTAATTGGAGGGGTTCTGAGTTTCCGGAAGAGCTCTAGTAGTGACCTCAGTGAAAATAACCTAGATAATTGAGGGAAATTACTTTTCTGCTCCTGTCTGAAGTCTCTAAATCCTTGTTTCCATTCACTTCTATGACAAACTATTTTTTTCCCAACCTGACTGGTTGGTTAATTGATGGTTCCTATATTCGTTAGTTCTGAGGAAAATACTTTGTAAACTACAAAGCCCCATATAATGTGATCCAATGGGAATAGGATTATGGCAGAGAAACAGTTTTGAAATGGACTTCCAAGTCAAGGTGAGCTGGGTGCAAGTGCTGTTGCTTCTGACACATAATGGCCGAGTAACCCTGGGAAGTCATTTGCAACCTTAGTGCATCTCTCTCAGATAAAAAGTTAAGTGATACAATGGCCAGAGTATTGGGCTTGGAGTCAGGAATATTTCAGCATAATTCTACCTTTGGCACCTACTAGCTGAGTCACCCTGGAAAAGCCATTAATCTCTCTCTGCCTCAGTTTCTTCATCTCCAAAATGGGGATAAAAGTACCTACCCCTCAAGGTTATTGTGAGGATCACATGAGAAAAATACAAAGCACTCTGCAAACCTTAAAGTGCTACATAAATGCTAGCTATAATAATTATTATTATTAATATCATTATAATAGAGATCCTGCCAATCTGAATGTTTAGCATCAGTTTATTTACCCAGGAGTTCTCCATATTAATAAAATAAGAAATCTAGTCCCTATCCTTATCCCTAGTAATAATAATAATATTGGTGGGGGTGGTAAAAATTAGGGAGTCTTAGAACATTAGAATAAGGTTTGTTAAGATGAGCAAGGGCAAGAATTTTGACTGTGTTTATATTTATGTAGGGGCAGATAGGTGGTGCAGTGGAAAGAAGGTCTGCTCTGGAGTCAAGAAGACATCATCTTCTTAAGTTCAAATATGGTCTCAGATACTTACTAGCTGTGTGACCCTGGACAAGTCACTTAAACTTGTTTGCCTCAGTTTCCTCATCTGTAAAATGGTCTGGAAAAGGAGATGGCAAACTCCTCCAGTATCTTTTCTAATAAAACCCCAAATGGAGTCAGGAAGAGTCAAAGTCAGATTCTTACATGGATGCTCCCAACTGAAGACCTTCCATTTATGTTCCCAAGGAAAATAATTTGCTGATTTGTAAAGGGTTATTTTGATGTGCTGAGAATCACAGTGAGAACAGTTATGTAAATTGGTCTTGAAGTCAATATTATTGTTGATTAATACTCTCCATTAATAATACTAGATGGATATTAACCAGTCCATGGACATTGAACTGTAATAGAGCAGGCCAAGGCAACATCAGCTAGAGGGGGAAAGAGAGGAATCCCATGCAGAATACCTCCTTTGTAATAAAACAATGTTCTTGCCAATTATTTTTCTTTCCAAAGATTTCAAATTAACACAACATTTTCTAATTACCAAATGGCAGATTTAAACTATTCAGTTTTAAAGCTGTTTTCCACTCCTTGAAACTTCCATTCTTTCTTCTTCTTCTTCTTCTTCTTCTTCTTCTTCTTCTTCTTCTTCTTCTTCTTCTTCTTCTTCTTCTTCTTCTTCTTCTTCTTCTTCTTCTTCTTCTTCTTCTTCTTCTTCTTCTTCTTCTTCTTCTTCTTCTTCTTCTTCTTCTTCTTCTTCTTCTTCTTCTTCTTCTTCTTCTTCTTCTTCTTCTTCTTCTTCTTCTTCTTCTTCTTCTTCTTCTTCTTCTTCTTCTTCTTCTTCTTCTTCTTCTTCTTCTTCTTCTTCTTCTTCTTCTTCTTCTTCTTCTTCTTCTTCTTCTTCTTCTTCTTCTTCTTCTTCTTCTTCTTCTTCTTCTTCTTCTTCTTCTTCTTCTTCTTCTTCTTCTTCTTCTTCTTCTTCTTCTTCTTCTTCTTCTTCTTCTTCTTCTTCTTCTTCTTCTTCTTCTTCTTCTTCTTCTTCTTCTTCTTCTTCTTCTTCTTCTTCTTCTTCTTCTTCTTCTTCTTCTTCTTCTTCTTCTTCTTCTTCTTCTTCTTCTTCTTCTTCTTCTTCTTCTTCTTCTTCTTCTTCTTCTTCTTCTTCTTCTTCTTCTTCTTCTTCTTCTTCTTCTTCTTCTTCTTCTTCTTCTT